>NC_088230.1:6633876-6933876 GCF_036934945.1 Oncorhynchus masou masou | reverse complement strand
GTTGCGCTCACCAGTAGCCCTCCTCTTACTGATGAGCTCTGGCTTTTACAGGACATGAGGTGACAAAATGACCAGCGGAGCCGCAGTAGAGACAGAGGCGATTGGTGATTCTCCGTTCCCTCTCCTTGGCCGAGATGCGAATACCCCCCAGCTGCATAGGCTCAGCATCCGAGCCGGCGGAGGAGGGTGGCAGTGATGCGGCAGGTGGCAGTGATGTGGAGAGGGGAGCAACGGAGAACGTGAGCTCCTTTCCACGAGCTCGGCGACGAAGATCAAACCGTCGCTCTATGCGAATAGCGAGAGCTATTAAGGAGTCCAGACTGGAAGGAACCTCCCGGGAGAGGATCTCATCCTTAACCTCGACGTGGAGACCCTCCAGAAAACGAGCGAGCAAAGCCGGCTCGTTCCAGTCACTAGAGGCAGCGAGAGTGCGAAACTCAATAGAATAATCCGTTATGGATCTATTCCCCTGACATAGGGAAGACAGGGCCCTGGAAGCCTCCTCGCCAAAAACAGAACGGTCAAAAACCCGTATCATCTCCTCCTTAAAGTCCTGATACTGGTTAATACACTCAGCCCTCGCCTCCCAGACTGCCGTGCCCCACTCACGCGCCCGTCCGGTAAGGAGAGAAATGACGTAGGCGATGCGGGCTGCGCTCCTGGAGTAAGTGTTGGGCTGGAGAGAGAACACCACATCACACTGAGTGAGGAATGAGCGGCACTCAGTGGGCTCCCCAGAGTAACACGGCGGGTTGTTGATCCTGGGCTCCGGAGACTCGGAAACCCTGGAAGTGGGCGGTGGATCGAGGTGGAGTTGGTGAACCCGTCTTGTGAGGTCGGAGACTTGGACGGCCAGGGTCTCAACGGCATGTTGAGCAGCAGACAATTCCTCCTCGTGTCTGCCTAGCATCGCTCCCTGGATCTCGACGGCGGAGTGAAAAGGGTCCGGAGCCGCTGGGTCCATTCTTGGTCTGATTCTTCTGTTATGAGCTTGAGTGAAGACCCAAAAGCGGTTTTAACAGAAAACAGAGTTCTTTAATGAAAATACAGGAATGGCATAAATCCTCTTCCAACGTTGTCAGCGGAACAAAAAGAACGTTAGTATAGTGCAGGATGCTCCTGCCAGGCAGACTCCGACAGGACAGGACAAGGTGGAAGCAAACGAGACGACAGCTTGCTTCTGGCATCAAAAAACACAAACAAGAATCAGACACTGAAAGTAGCAGGAACAGAGAGAGAAATAGAGACCTAATCAGAGGGGAAGAGAGAACAGGTGGGGAAGAGTGAAAGAGCTAGTTAGGGCAGATGTAGAACAGCTGAGGAATGAGAGACAGAGAAGGTAACCTAAAAAGACCAGCAGAGAGAGAGAATGAAGAGAAAGGACAGGAACAGACATAACAAGACATGACAGGTAGTTCTGGACACGTCAGAGTGTTTTCTTTCGAAAGCTATCAATTATATGCATAGTCGAGCATCTTTTTGTGACAAAATATCTTGTTTAAAACGGGAACGTTTTTCATCCAAAAATGAAATAGCGCCCCCAGAGCATCAAGAGGTTAAAACTTGCTACTCTCTCCACTACTGTTCCATCGATGTGGATAGGGGGGTGTTCCCTTTGCTGTTTCCTGAAGTCCACAATCATCTCCTTAGTTTTGTTGACGTTGAGTGTGAGGTTATTTTCCTGACACCACACTCCGAGGGCCCTCACCTCCTCCCTGTAGGCCGTCTCGTCGTTGTTGGTAATCAAGCCTACCACTGTTGTGTCGTCCGCAAACTTGATGATTGAGTTGGAGGCGTGCGTGGCCACGCAGTCGTGGGTGAACAGGGAGTACAGGAGAGGGCTCAGAACGCACCCTTGTGGGGCCCCAGTGTTGAGGATCAGCAGGGAGGAGATGTTGTTACCTACCCTCACCACCTGGGGGCGGCCCGTCAGGTAGTCCAGTACCCAGTTGCACAGGGCGGGGTCGAGACCCAGGGTCTCGAGCTTGATGACGAGCTTGGAGGGTACTATGGTGTTGAATGCCGAGCTGTAGTCGATGAACAGCATTCTCACAGGTATTCCTCTTGTCCAGATGGGTTAGGGCAGTGTGCAGTGTGGTTGAGATTGCAAATACTAATCAAGTGTATGTAAACTTCTGACCCACTGGGAATGTGATGAAAGAAATAAAAGCTGAAATAAATCATTCTCTCTATTATTATTCTAACATCTCACATTATTAAAATAAAGTGATGAGAAGATTGAGGACGTTGAGGATGTTGAGTCATGACCAACTATTCCAGTTAGGGTCTGATTCATAGTAGTGTCAGCTGTAAAATCTGTAGAGGTCTGTGTGGTGGTGCTCCCATTGGATGCTTGTGATGGAGTCAGTGGGTGAGAGTATTGGGAAGGCACAGTTGTAGGTGATGAAGGGGATGATTCCATTGGGACTCTAAGACAGGGAAATTTTACTTTGATTAAATGTCAGGAATTGTGAAAAACTGAGTTTAAATGTATTGGGCTAAGGTGTTTGTAAACTTCCGACTTCAACTGTATTTACAATGGCCACAACCCACAATTCTGTCACAGTAAATTGTGCCTTATGCCTACGGAACCTGGGAATGCCTGAGCTGAGCTGAGTATCATTGTAGTGAATTTCCAGTAATGTCAGCAGGTGTGGATTTGGGTATCACTGCTTCACCCGGCCTTACCCTAGCCTTAACAATATCCTTGGACTTAACCCTAGCCCTAACTTTAACCCTTACCTGACCCATTCTACCTTCTTGCTTATCACAAACCCCATTGTCCCTCTCAAAAAAAATCCCTTTCAGCGCCCCATGTCCCTGTACCTTACCGCTCAATTACATCCAAACTTTGAATTCTGAACTCTGAACTCTGCTCCCATAGCATATCCATTCAATTAGATTTTATGGTCCTTCACCATGACAAAAGAAAAACAATATAATCCAATCCATCATTTGGTCACAACAATACTTTTTAAAGGAATGTTATCATTTTTTGTAATGTTTCAAAATCCTTTTTTTTGTCTCCTTACATTGATTTGTGGTACAAATGTCAAATATTTTAATACCCCCATTTTTGAAATGGTCCAAAAAGTGTCTGGTTTGAGTGGTAAAGTGAAAGCCGCTGACTGTAGATGAAAGTCGAGAGAAGTCGGGGGAGATTTATCTGTGACAGTCGGACACTAATGTGGTTTTAAAACAGCAAGGCTCAGTGCAACATGGCAGTGTTGCCATTGTTTAGAAATGTTTTTTTTATCTTGTCAAAAATAAACATGTCTCCAACTAGCCTAGCCTAGCTGACGCGCAATCCAAGGACTTAGAGAGATTTGTGTTAGCTAGACTGGTCTTCAACCTCCATATCACACACTCACAAACTTAAAATATATGTGTGCACATTGTACACTCAATTGTTGAGAGGGAATGCCTCAAATATCACATTCATTTGTACATATCCACTGTATACATGAATTTCTGCAAAGTTGGTTCCTGTTTCAGTCACGTCTTTGGTCATGTTTGCGTGGGTCAAACAAAAACATCCTAATCATTGATTCACAATAGAGCCTCCCATAATACAGGTGATGGCTGCAGCATGAAGTCGGTGACCATCGACTTGACAAAAGTGATCCACTCGAACGCACCCATTTAATTGACCTTAACCAGACCCGGCCAACAAGGAGTCAGCTCCAAGTGATTTTATTTTCGGAAATCCCTTCTAAAGTATTCTCACGCATAATAGAGAGATATTATTGTATACCATCACAAATATCTGACTGAAACATAATTATTTCTAACCTTGCTTACTGTTTGGCCTCAGTCTACAAATGATTTGAAAAATATGTTCCCGTCCCCCTTGACCAACCGCTCAGGAAAAAAATTGGCCTGCAGCTGAATCTAGTTGATGATCCCTGCCCTATCGGCTACATGTGAGAAAGTCCAATATGTTTTTGTGTGCTTGTGTGGGATTCTGCTTTAACAGGTTTGCTCTAGCAGTAGCCACTTGTTTACCATCATCAGCAGGGCGGGATCTCCATATCTGTTGGTAATGGTCCATAGCAGCTGCAGGCCAGAGCTCCTGGCCAACAGAGAGAGAGAGGCCTGTTACAGTATAGTTTACTGTGGATCTGTTGCAGCATGGCAACAGCCTGAATTATAGTCCTGCAGGTGCACTGGGTCAGATTGGTTGAGCTGGAGTGGAGTACCACTGCAACTGTCACGTCCTGACCTTAGTTCCTTTTTTATGTCTCTGTTTTAGTTTGTTCAAGGCGTGAGTTGGGGTGGGCTTTCTAGGTTTTGTACTCTAGGTTTTGTATTTCTGTGTTTGGCCTGGTATGGTTCCCAATCAGAGGCAGCTGTCGATCGTTGTCTCTGATTGAGAACCATACTTAGGCAGCCTGTTTTCCCACTATGGGTTGTGGGTAGTTGTTTTCTGTGTCTGTGTTTTACCATACAGAACTGTTTCGGTTTTAATTTATTTCTCTTGTTCTTTTGTATTCTGTGTTCAGTTTAATAAATATATTATGGACACTTACCACGCTGCGCATTGGTCCGATATTTCATACTCCTCGTCAGAGGAAGAAGAAAACCGTTACAGAACTACCCACCAAAGGTCCAAGCAGCGTGGTAACAAGGTGCAGAGTGTTCTGGACTCTTGAATTTGGGAGGAGATATTGGACAGCAATATCTGGGCACAGGGTGGGGAATATCGCCGCCCCAAAGAAGAACTGGAAGCAGCGAAAGCTGAGCGGCGGCAATATGAGGCATGGCAGCGCAACAGGCACGAGAGGCAGCCCCCAGTTTTTTATGGGGGAGGGAGGGGTCAAACGGGGAGTGTGGCAGAGTCAGGTTGGAGACCTGAGCCAACTCCCCGTGCTTACCGTGGTGGGCGTCGTACTGGTCAGGCACCGTGTTATGTGGTCAAGCGCACGGGGTCTCCAGTACGCGTTCTTAGCCCAGTGCGCTACATCCCAGCCCCCCGCAAGTGCCATGCAAGAGTGGGCATCCAGCCAGGGCGTATTGTGCCGGCCCAGCGTGTTAGGAGGAGATACTGGAAGGAAAGGGACCCTGGGAACAGGCTGGGGAATATCGCCGCCCCAAGGAAGAACTGGAGGCAGCAAAAGCTGTGCGGCGGCGATATGAGGCAAGGCAGCGCAACAAGCACGAGAGGCAGCGGGGAGATTGGCGGAGTCAGGCGATAGACCTGAGCCAACTCCCCGGTAAGCGCAGCCAACTCCCCGGTAAGCAGAGGAAGCGCAGTACTGGTCAGGCACTGTGTTATGTGGTTAAGCGCACGGTGTCGCTAGTACACGCTCATAGCCCGGTGCGCTATAGGCCAGCCCCCCACAAGTCAGTCAGGAGCTGCCGGAGCCGCCCGTCAGTCAGGAGCTGCCGGAGCCGCTGCAAGGGTCCCCAGTCCGAAGTCTGCGGCGAGGGTCGCCGCTCCAAATTCGCCAAGACTATGGTGGAGTGGTGCCAGAGCCACCACCGCGGACAGATGCCCACCCAGACCCTCCCCTATGGGTTTAGGTTTTGCGGCCAGAGTCCGCACCTTTTGGGGGGGGGTTACTGCCACGTCCTGACCTTAGTTTCTTTTTATGGCTCTGCTTTAGTTTGGTCAGGGCGTCAGTTGGGGTGGGCATTCTATGTTGTGTATTCTAGGTTTTGTATTTCTGTGTTGGGCCTGGTGTCAATCGTTGTCTCTGATTGAGAACCATACTTAGGCAGCCATTCTTTCCCACTATGGGTTGTGGGTAGTTGTTTTCTGTGTCTGTGTTATACCATACTCAACTGTTTCGGTTTTCCTTTATTTCTCTTGTTCTTTTCTATTCTGTGTTCAGTTTAATAAATACATTATGGACACTTACAATGCTGCGCATTGGTCCGATATTTCATACTCCTCCTCAGAGGAAGAAGAAAATCATTACACACAACTTTGGCTGAGTAGGTCACATACCACAGAGCTCCAATTACATGAGCAGATAGCTCAGCCAGGGAAGGATACCAGAGACAGAGAGAAGTGAGGAGGAGAGACAGAAAGAGCGGAAGGGGTGGTGCTGTACTTCTCTCCTTCACTGGGCTTAAAGCAAAGCAAACCTCAAAGTCAAACCATTTTTTTCAATCACAGAGTTACTACTATATATATATCATTTTAAAGATCAGACATTGTAGCTTATTTCCTCATGTTGAAATGGTGTGTTCCAGCTCGAATAACTGATTGTTGACTGATACTGTGATATGATTGGCTGGGACCTGCGTAATCAGGCAACAGATGTTTGTTAGTGTTTAGAGTTCCACTGTTGTTGATTGCTCTCTCTCTCTTCTATTTATTTATCTTCAATGTATTTCTCTCTCTCCTATTTTTTTTCTACTCTGTCCCACCCCTCTCCCTCTGTGCTGCAGGACATTGAGGTGTTAGTCATCATCCTCAGTATGACAGGGAAGTTTGCCATTGCCATAGCCTTTGGTCTCATCTACCTCTACACCTGTGAGCTCTACCCAACTATCATCAGGTACAGTACAAACTGTCAGCTTTATGGTATGTATCCCACATGCTTCATGTATCCTAACAGATGCTATCAATTATAGAACTTTGTGTGTGTGTGTGTGTGTGTGTGTGTGTGTGTGTGTGTGTGTGTGTGTGTGTGTGTGTGTGTGTGTGTGTGTGTGTGTGTGTGTGTGTGTGTGTGTGTGTGTGTGTGTGTTCTCCCATCAGGTCCCTGGCGGTGGGCAGTGGCAGTATGATGTGTCGTGTGGGCAGCATCGTGGCTCCTTTCTGTGTCTACCTAGCTGACATCTGGCAATACCTACCACAGGTAAATGACAGACAGACAGACAGACAGACAGACAGACACTGTAGATAGAGCATGTATTGTGATTATGATGACACATTTTAGTTCTTCAACAAACACTTTCCTTTTCTCCTCTCTTTGCTTTCCTTTCCTCTCCCATAGCTGATTGTGGGGATCCTGGCGTTTATAATAGGTGTTCTGACCCTGTTGTTACCAGAGACCCTGGGTGAGCCCTTGACCAGCACCATGGAGGAGGCTGAGGCTCTAGGCAGGAAGAGTATCCCTGATCAGGGAAAGAAAGACCCTGAGGAGGGGGTGGAGATGAACTAGATCCAGAGCAACTAGTTGGACGGCAAGCCCTGAGGGATACACCTCACCACCAACCAGAGAGGAGGTGGCCAGGGATAGAGAGGGGGTAGGAAGTGGAGGAGAGAGAGAAGGAGAGAGACTACTGGAAGCGATGCAAAGAAACCAACAAAACAAACAACCGCAAAAACAAACAACATCGAATTTGGAACCTTCGTAGAACTTTTTGTAATAAAGTTTTTTTTTTTTTTACATTTGTTCTGCAAAGTGGCCAATTTCAGAGCTGGTATGCTCTGGTTGAGCCAACCAACCGCAGCCAACCTCTGAGTTCCTTGGCTGCAGCTGTTCAGACAGAGACAGAGGGAAGCGAAGTGAAGGCCCTTTATTCGCATCTCAGTCTCCTGATGAGAGCCACATGAAACTGAGCCTCATGTTCGACATTCACGTCACGTGTGCCTTCCAATCACAGCCACTAATGAATGTGTGCGAGAGATTGAGAGTGAGAAAGAAAGAGTGTGCAGGTTCTATGAAGGAAGTGTGCGTGTGTGCATGCCCGTGTGTGTGCGTGTGAAATTTGACGTTTCACTGACTGAGACTGTGATTTAGTTACCTCTATTCAGCCCGATGATCATCTAGTGCAGCTGATTTTGGCTATGTGTTACTAACAATGCTATTGTTACGTCATTTAAAGTGTACTTTGTTTATCTGAAGTCCACACACACACACACACACACACACACACACACACACACACACACACACACACACACACACACACACACACACACACACACACACACACACACACACACACACACACACACACACACACACACACACACACACACACAGAGAAAAGTGCATAGTGTATGTGTTTTCTATAAGTACTTTATACTGAATCTATCTCAGGGCATCCACCATAAGATCTCACTGTGATAATATACAGTGTATTTGGAAACTAGACTCCTTCTCCTTTTCCACATTTTGTGACGTTACAGCCTTATTCTGGGCGGCAGGGTAGCCTAGTGGTTAGAGTGTTGGACTAGTGAAGGTTACAAGTTCAAATCCCCAAGCTGACAAGGTACAAATCTGTCGTTCTGCCCCCGAACAGGCAGTTAACCCACTGTTCCTAGGCCGTCATTGAAAATAAGAATTTGTTCTTAACTGACTTGCCTAGTTAAATAAAGGTAAAATAAATAAAATTCTAAAATGGATTAAATAAAATAAAAATCCTTATCAATCTACACACAATGCTCCATAATAACAAAGCAAAACAGGTTTTCAGATTTTTTTTGCAAAAAAAGGAACTTTATTTACATAAGTATTCAGACCCTTCGTTATGAGACTCGAAATTGAGCTCAGGTGCCTCCTGTTTCCATTGATCATTCTTGAGATGTTTCTACAGCTTGATTGGAGTCCATCTGTGGTAAATTCAACGCAAGCCACTCCTCAGTAAAAGGCACATGACAGCCTGCTTGGAGTTTGCAAAAATACACATAAAGAACTATGAGAAACAGGATTCTCTGGTTTGATGAAACCAAAATGGAACTCTTTGCCCTGAATGCTAACCGTCACGTCTGGAGGAAACCTGGCACCATCCATACGGTGAAACATGATGGTGGCAGCATCATGCTGTGGGGCTGTTTTCAGCTGCAGGGACTGGGAGTCTAGTCAGGATTGAGTCAAAGATTAACAGAGCAAATTACAGAGACATCCTTGATGAAACATCCCTGCTCCAGAGCGCTCACTACCTCAGACTGGGGTGAAAGTTCACCTTCCAACAGGACAACCTGATTGAACATCTCTGGAGAGACCTGAAAGTAGCTGACGCTTACCATCCAACCTGACAGAGCTTGAGAGTATATGCAGAGAAGAATGGGAGAAACTCCCCAAATATAGGTGTGCCAAGCTTGTAGCTTAATTCCCAAAAAGACTTGATGCTGTAATTGCTGCCAACAGTGCTTCAACAAAGTACTGTGTAGAGAGTCTGAATACTTATGTAAATGTTAAATTGCAGTTTTTATTCGTAATACATTTGCAAACATTTCTAAAAAACTGCTTTTGCTTTGTCATTATGGGGTATTGTGTGTAGATAAGGGAAAATAACAATTTAATCCATTTTTAGAATAAGGCTGTAATGTAACAAAATGTGTAAATAGTCAAGGGGTCTGAGTACTTCCCAAATGCACTGTAGCTGTAGTTTTTTCTCTCTAGATCTCTGTGATGTTTAAAAAAAATCCATGTAATTTACGATGCCTTTGATAATACCCTTCACTTACTCCGTGTATGCAAACTAGCTCTCACAGTCTCACATCAGAATTAGACTTTCATCCATGTTCCTCAAATGTCAAATTTTGAAGTTGTTCCAAACTTTACATTTCTAAGTGCTAAAGGTTAGGTTTAGTCATTAACTCCACATTTTTAAGGTTAGGGTTAAGTTTAAGCATTAACTCAGAAATCTTAAGGTTAGGTATTAACTCCTAATGGTTAAGGTAAGCGTTAAGGTTTGGGATAGGCTTAAAACAAAAATCTCAACAATGACTTTCTATTGCTAGATTCAAACACGCAACCTTATGCACCAGAGGCAGATGTGTACTCCCAGCCACCATCTCCATCTGAAACCAACTTGAAGGTAACAGCCCTCACTGTTGCCCCTAGTGGACGGTTCCCATGTCATCGCCCGATGTCCCGACGTGTGCACATGCGCGCTTGCGCCTGTGTTTGTTTTTGCGTGTTCTGATGCAATGGACTACCTTAAAGAAGTGAGTGTGTATGGGTGTGCATGAATATAAATGAAGTAAGCCACATTCTAGTCTCCCATCCAGAAATGGATCAAGTAGACTTCTTTCTCTGTGTTGGGAGCATAGTTGCTGGATGAAAAGATAGAAGAAAGACTGCTGTATTTAAAAAAAGAAAGAATAGGTTTTGTTCATGTTTCGAAAGTTCTGATTACTCTTTAAACCATGATGTTTCTGACCAAAGATGTGACGATGAACCCTTTGATCTGCTTTGAAATCATTCTTAAACATAATCAGGCAATATACTATGTAAACGAACACACACAGCTCTTATATTTGGTTTCCTGACATTGGAAATCTATAAAACATCCTTATCAAAAAAAGCAACTGATGCATTTGTCATCTGTTTTTTTGTTTTTTTGTTTTAACAGTCTAACAATCATTGAATTGATTGTTAATGTGTATTTTTGCACTGATAGGTTTCATATTATTTAATTTTTTCATTTGAAAGGAAATTAAAAGGAGATGTCTAACAAATATTGTGGCCTTTCTCCTGGTTCATTCAGGTAGCTAGGGTTCTAGAGTTCTTCATGTCATTGGGGTAGCAGGTAGCCTAGTTGTTAGAGCGTTGGGCCAGTAACAGAAAGATTGTTGGGTCAATACCCTGAGTTGACAAGGTAAAAAATCTGTCATTCTGCCCCTGAACAAGGCAGTTAACCCACTGTTCCCTGGTAGGCTGTCATTGTAAATAAGAATTTGTTCTTAACTGACTTGCCTAGTTAAATCAAATGTGTTCATAAAGCCTTTATACTGTATTCTATGTAATCTCACAGCTCCAAAAGAGAAAGCTTCTCTTCCCCAGCACAAAAACATTTCTCAAACGTAGAAACTCACATTTGCAACTCATTTAAAAAAATCGACATCGAGCACCACTAGTGTGAGCCAGCTCATGCCTTTAATTTTGTATTATGTGTGTAGAGGAAAGAGTGTGTATACAGAGTTACTGTGTGTGTGGAGTGAGCCCAGGGCCAGTCCATCGACACACACAGCTTTCCATTCGCTGCTGGAGAGGGGAGGAGCAGAGGGTCTTCACTGCCAGCTCCATCTTCTACACCACAGCCACAAACACACTACCTCAAACACAGTAGTCAGTGTGTTCATCTGGATTGCTCAAGTATTAGCATCCGGAGTATCTGTGGTGTATGTGTCTCTACCAGACACACTGACTGATACAGACTTCACTTGTACACACACATGTTATGCTATCAGTGGTAGGCTTTGTAGTGGTGATCTATACAGAGCCTGGTCACCATTAGACCCTATGCAGTGAGGCTTGTGACAGAGCAAAGGGTAATGAAAAGAGGGTGGGAGAGAAAGAGAAGGAAACCAGCGCTTGCAGACCAAGGACTCTGAGAAAGATAAATGAGCTGGTGCATGGGCCCTGGTGGAAGAAAGTGAGAGGGAGAGGAGTGTGTGTGTGAGGAACAGCTCACACTCCTCTCCCTCTCGCTTTCTTCCACCAGCTCATTTCTCTATGGAACAGAAATAGCAGCAACATAAATACCTAAGTCAGGCTCATTTGATCTACGGCATACTGACCTTATGGGTATCCTACGAAGCAGGTTTAAGGAGTTAGCAAAGTCACTTTGGTCTACTCGGGATAACCGGTCATACGAAAGCTGACCTTTTAGCCTGGTAAATTTCTATGGCAAAGAATCCTTCAGAATGAACCTGCTCAGGGGCAGACTAACTCCACTTACCCTGAATTAAATGACTGAGCAACGAGTTGAGGACCAATGAAATCAGATTCCCTCCCTCTTGCAAAGATTGCATCATCATCCCCTTAATTTGAGGAAGATGACTGATTAAATATTTGGTTAATCAAACACTTTTTTGTTGTTATTAAAAAAAAACAGTAATGTTAAAATATATCACATTACACTTACAGAATGCATTTTAAACTTCAAGCAATGTAAAACTTTTATATGATCAATAGGAATGGGAAAACAGGTATTTGTGCATTGATAAGCACACCAAAGTGGCATTAACATGTAAAGACAGCACTTCTAAAATCCTATTTCACAACATAGCCCGTTGAATATGCAAGATAACTATTATTTTATTTTGATTTTGGCACAAAATCATAGATTGATGTTTCAGGATTGTCTCAATGAAGAGTTCGGCGTTCGACTAGCCATATGTGACATGCAAGCGCAGTTATACGCCTGCTGGAGTTAGTGGCAGGTGGACGAGCAATATCCACCATCATAGTACAGATGAAGCCGTATAGGAATGTGAAGCTAACTGAAGCTGACTAGCTTTAGAAAACCCTAAGTAGATCAAGCTCGCTTCGTAGGACACCCCTCTTAGACTAGCATACTGACACAAGCATGCACAGACACACCCACACACACCCATGAACAAACGCAGGCACGCACAAACCCATGGTGACATGTACACATATCCCAGTAACAGGAATAGTTTGGTCCCATTATGCAGTGTCTGGCAGGCAGTGTTGATGTGCAGAGAGCCTCACTAAGTCATTATTCCAAGAAAACTAGAACAAACTTGGATACCTGTCAATTACATTGGTATTTTAGGTAGTGGCACTGGCACTGATCCCAAAACAATCTCACGTCCTTGACCTCCATATTCCCGCCAAATGTGACCACTGTTCTGTGGAAATAAAGGGCCCATAAACAAGAAGGCGACACGCATTAAAACCCATATTCACTATATTTTTCATATGGACATTGTTTGTGAAGTTTTGATATAGTGGACTAGCTACTTCATATTAATTTTCCATATAGACAATGTCTTCAGAGTTCACCAGAGGTGACCTAGAGTTGAAGTCTTGGTTGACCTGTCAGTCAAGCTGAACTGGAGATGCCGCCATCTGCTGGTCAATATGGGAGCTACAATCAAATACATAGAAGCGAGCTGATTTCTCTGTGGGCCAACTCCCTAAATGGCTCAACAGCTGTTGACCCCAACAACCCCTCCACATTCCCTTCCATCTCCTGGTCTTCTTCTCAACACACCAATTCCTTCATCCCTTCAACCCCCCACAAACCCTCTATCCATGTCTCTAATTTTCCCCTGAAGTTGGGATCAGCATAGGCTAATCTTACTTCTGTGATTGTAATGCAAACGCCCCCTCATCACACCACGTCCAGCCAATCTCACCCACTGTCCATATTAGCGGTTCTCAGGGCACCCAAGAGATTCACAGGGACGTCTGATGGAGGACTAAGCTTCCGACTCCAAAATAGCAACAATGGCGGTTATCAGATAATGTCAATGGAAACTGGCAGTGTTCTGACGTAAACTTTTCTTTCCAGGTTTGATCACTGCTCAATGGTTGAGTCATCTTCTTCTGTGGTAACCAACCAGCTGTTGGGGTCTTGGTCGTCCTTCTTCAGGGTCTCTGGGGTGTTGAAGACTGGGCCTTTACTCTCAGGAAGGGGGCTGGTGGGCAGGGGGTCGGGAGACCGACTTGAGGTCGATTTTCTTCTTAAACAAGTGGAACTGGAACAGCACTTACACAGGAATAACCTAGTACTTCTGGTTCATCATGTTGTTAGCACATAACAGAGGCTGCGTTTCTTTCATGGATCCAGAGATAGGTGGGTAAATGTACATTAAATATATCCTCTCGAATTGGAAAACAATAGGCTAGCACTCCTTTGTATAATTAAAGAATGAGAGGGAAAGCACAGACAACAACTGCAATTGTTAGGTTTTTATTTTGAAAACTCTCTGAGGATATTGAAATTCATGGATTCCATTCATTGTAAAACAGTTTCGCCATTTCTTTAAGTTGATAATATTTTATTTTGGACCTTTGACTCCTCTTTAGATAGTATCAATAACTAGATAGTTGTAAGAATCCTAAAAGTACAAATTATTTCAACTTTGTAAGAAACCTTTTTTTTTCCTGAGAATCTTATCTGGAATGCAAATGAATACATCATAATAATAATAATAATAATAATAATAATAATAAATTAAACTGTCAAAAACAAAATCCACACGGAAGACAATGACAATGACTACATAGGCCTTACCACAATCTGTATATTAGATTGGCATGTTGTACGGCATACTGTAGGTACTAATGCCAGGTAATAGCTTGTTGTTGTGGCCATTTATTCTCTGGATGTTGAGTTACCTAAAATGACCAAAGTGTAACACCATGGCTGCACTATGAAATACTGTAGAACTGAGAGTCAGGAGAGAGTTTGGAAACTGAGAAAACAAAGTAGACATCTGAAGTTGAACAACATCAAAATAAGATTAAGTGCAGTGAGTTAAGACGTAACAAATGGTAATATCATTTGGTGAGTTCAGGTAAAGCTTTGGATTAAAATGTTTCATCCTTCAGCTCTATCTTTTTAATAAAATATTTTTCTTTGAGTGCTTGTTGTTGTTGTAGGATGTCAAACATTAATGCTCTGTCTTATGAAAACATCGGCAATTGAGGACAAACATACATTTTCACCAATGAACATAATATTTCCTCAATATTTCCCTAGTTATGTCCCAAAATATTCAACCCATCTTCATATATTGTCAGTTGGATAAATGTCTAATCCAATCATAGGCACACGTTTGGAATTCTCTGAATTCATAGTTGGGTGCACTTTTTGCCATTTGACCGTCTTATATCATTTCAACGTCTGTTAAGCAAAGTAAACTGATTCTGTTATCCATAGACACTGTCACATTTGAGCTAAACCAAGTCAAATCAAACCTTAAAACAACCAAAGTTAAATTTTTAAAGATTCCATTAATCTTCAATCCGTCAATCTTTAAATATGGCAGTTAGTCCATCCATCCGCCCACTCCCAAGGTCCTCAGCCGTAAGCAGAGAGTCCGAGCCAAACGGAGCCCATAAAAACACGGGCATCAGGATCCACACACCCCCAAACAATCGTCCTCCTGGGAATGCTGACAGACAGGGCGTATTCCCCGCCCCCTTCTCATGCCACCTCCAGCCAACCAGCTGCTGGTAAAGTCTTCAGTCGCCACAGGACCTGTCAGGGCTGGACGAACCAGCTGTTGGCGTCCTCGAGGTCGGTCTCCAACTCCTCATCTTCGTCAAGGGGCTCTGGGGTTCGGACGGCCAGCTCTCTTAGGAAGGAGGCCTGGTGGGCAGTGGGTCGGGAGACCGACTTGAGGCCAATCTTCTTCTTCATCAAGTGGAACTGCTCTCGGATGAAGTTGTAGAAGTCGTACTCGTAGCGCATACGGTGGTATAACACCTGAAGAGCTTCCAGAGTGGGTGTGTGTTTACGCACCGTGCCAGTCATGTTCCCCATCTTCATGTAGTCTGCAGGAAGGGGAGGAGACAAAGAAACACACCAGGAAGTTACTGATGTATGGTTAAAATGTGAAGAGGAGACATATTGTCAGCCATCAAAGTGAATATTTATTTTTTTCTGGCTAGATCAGTTTTAACTTCATGCGACGTACAATCCCGGATCCGGCATCCTATTTATAGCCTCAAGCTCATTAATATAATGCAACGTTAACTATTCATGAAAATCGCAAATGAAATGAAATAAATATATTTGCCCTCAAGCTTAGACTTTTGTTAACAAAAGGCGTTATGGTAATGAGCTTGAGGCTATAATTACGATCCCGGATACGGGATTGCTCGTCGCAAGAGTTGTTGACTTGCCTTGTTAAATACAGGTTCAATAAAAATGTTATAAATATCAGACTGTATACCATTAGTATGACAAAATATTTATTTTTACTGCTCTAATTATGTCGGTAACCCGTTTATAATAGCAATAAGGCAATTTGGGGGGTTTGTGTTACATGGCCAATATACCACGTCTAAGGGCTGTGTCATACATAAGAAGAGCCCTTAGCCGTGGTACATTGGCCATATACCACACCTCCTTGGGCCTTATTGCTTAAATACACACACACACACACACACACACACACACACACACATACATACATACATACACACACATACATACATACAGTGGTTGCGAAAGAATTCACCCCCCTGGGTATTTTTCCTATTTTGTTGCCTTACAACCTGGAATTAAACATTTTTCGGGTTTGTATCATTTGATTTGCAGAACATGCCTACCACTTTGAAGATGCAAAATATTTTTTATTATGAAAAAACAAGAAATAAGACAAAAAAAAATCTGAAAACTTGAGCGTGCATAACCCCCCCCCAAAGTCAATACTTTGTGGAGCCACCTTTTGCAGCAATTACAGGTCTCTTGAGGTATGTCTCTATAAGCTTGGCACATTAATCTTGAGAGGGCGGTGCTGCTTTAGTAGGTCTCTGACCACATTCATCTTCTGATTTTGCTGCATATAGGCTACTTGCAGTAGGCCCATAAAACAAATAAGGACTTCTCCTAAGTGTATGGGTCTCTCAGGTGGGTGTCTGGGGTATAGAGTTGGGGATCGTTCCATCATGATAGGACAGTAAATAAATAAATATGAATAATTCATTTTAAAATGTATATCCCATATCTGCACAAAATTGAAAGCCCCCTCTCTCACAACCCCTGCTCACAAACATGCATGGGTTCTGGGATTTGCAACCCCTATCCTTTTTCACTCACACTTTTCCAAACACAAAAACACACACACACCCCAACTTTCATCACAACACAGTCACACATACTGCACCTTCTATGTCCTCTGTGTTTAATCTTCTATGTTTTATCAACCATGTTGATTCAGTACTTTTGTGTTCCAGTTCCTTATGTTTGAAGATCCAGTATTTAGCTAATTATCCTTTCTTCTAATGCTGTCTTACTGTAGACCATTTTTGAGGTATGAAAATAAACTTCTGACAAACGTTGATTTTGGAGTTAACTATTATTTTAAATGTGAATAATTTAAACGCAGTGTAATGTGGTGTTTACAGGCCAGGGTGTGCTTGCGTGTGTACCTGGGCTCTTGTAAATGTTGAGTACGTCAGTAAAGTAGTGAGGTAATAGTCTCTCGAGAAGGAGCAGGACATCTTCCAGCTCCTCTAGGATCCCCACGATAAGAAAGTTTTCTAGAACGTTCTGTTTGGCCCTCTCCAGAGCCCATACTCCCGGCTCTCTGAAACACACAGAACAACAGACACAGTCAGAAGAAAATATCTGTCAACCCAAAGGAAAGTATAACCAATGATAATTCTAATACCACTAATAATGTACTAAACATTACCAGTCGCAAAAATATGAATACCAGCCAGGACAATGTGTGGCTATTATAAAATTTCTTTACTCCAAATTTGGAGCCTGATTCTATGATGCAATACCGATCTTCTTACCTGCACTGTGGGTGCTGTCCACAGAAATAAGGGATGATGTAGAAGAGTCTGGGGTTGGAACATTCTGGGTAATTCTCCAGGATGCAGACATTGATGTCCTGGACAGGAGGGAGACAGAAGAGACAGCCAATCAGAAACACAATCAGAAAGTCAGACGATCATCGTCAGCTTTACTGTACTTCCGACTCCGACAGAGATGGCCGCCTCGCTTCGCGTTCCTAGGAAACTATGCAGTTTTTTGTTTTTTTACGTGTTATTTCTTACATTAGTACCCCAGGTCATCTTAGGTTTCATTACATACAGTCGAGAAGAACTACTGTATATAAGATCAGCGTCAACTCACCATTAGTACGACCAAGAATATGTTTTTCGCGACGCGGATCCTGTGTTCTGCCTTACAAACAGGACAACGGAATGGATCGCATGCAGCGACCCAAAAAAACGTCTCCGAAAAAGAGGGAAACGAGGCGGTCTTCTGGTCAGACTACGGAGACGGGCACATCGTGCCCCACTTCCTAGCATTCTTCTTGCCAATGTCCAGTCTCTTGACAACAAGGTTGATGAAATCCGAGCAAGGGTAGCATTCCAGAGGGACATCAGAGACTATAACGTTCTGTGCTTCACGGAAACATGGCTCACTGGAGAGACGCTATCCGAAGCGGTGCAGCCAACGGGTTTCTCCACGCATCGCGCCGACAGAAACAAACACCTTTCTGGTAAGAAGAGGGGTGGGGGTGTATGCCTTATGGCTAACGAGGCATGGTGCGATGAAAGAAACATATAGGAACTCAAATCCTTCTGTTCACCTGATTTAGAATTCCTCACAATCAAATGTAGACCGCATTATCAACCAAGAGAATTATCTTCGATTATAATCACAGCCGTATATATCCCCCCCAAGCAGACACATCGATGGCTCTGAACGAACTTTATTTAACTCTTTGCAAACTGGAAACCATTTATCCGGAGGCTGCATTCATTGTTGCTGGGGATTTTAACAAGGCTAATCTGAAAACAAGACTCCCTAAATTTTATCAGCATATCAATTGCGCAACCAGGGGCGGAAAAACCTTGGATCACTGTTACTCTAACTTCCGCGACACATATAAGGCCCTGCCCCGCCCCCCTTTCGGAAAAGCTGACCACGACTCCATTTAGCTGATACCTGCCTACAGACAAAAACTAAAAAAAGAAGCTCCCACGCTGAGGTCTGTCCAACGCTGGTCCGACCAAGCTGACTCCACACTCCAAGACTGCTTCCATCACGTGGACTGGGACATGTTTCATATTGCGTCAGATAACAACATTGACGAATACGCTGATTCGGTGTGTGAGTTCATTAGAACGTGCGTTGAAGATGTCGTTCCCATAGCAACGATTAAAACATTCCCTAACCAGAAACCGTGGATTGATGGCAGCATTCGCGTGAAACTGAAAGCGCGAACCACTGCTTCCAATCAGGGCAAGGTGAATGGTAACATGACTGAATACAAACAGTGCAGCTATTCCCTCCGTAAGGCTATCAAACAAGCTAAGCGTAAGTACAGAGACAAAGTAGAATCTCAATTCAACGGCTCAGACACAAGAGGCATGTGGCAGGGTCTACAGTCAATCACGGACTACAGGAAGAAATCCAGCCCAGTCACGGACCAGGATGTCTTGCTCCCAGGCAGACTAAATAACTTTTTTGCCCGCTTTGAGGACAATACAGTGCCACTGACACGGCCTGCAACGGAAACATGCGGTCTCTCCTTCACTGCAGCCGAGGTGAGTAAAACATTTAAACGTGTTAACCCTCGCAAGGCTGCAGGCCCAGACGGCATCCCCAGCCGCGCCCTCAGAGCATGCGCAGACCAGCTGGCTGGTGTGTTTACGGACATATTCAATCAATCCCTATACCAGTCTGCTGTTCCCACATGCTTCAAGAGGGCCACCATTGTTCCTTTTCCCAAGAAAGCGAAGGTAACTGAGCTAAACGACTACCGCCCCGTAGCACTCACTTCCGTCATCATGAAGTGCTTTGAGAGACTAGTCAAGGACCATATCACCTCCACCCTACCTGACACCCTAGACCCACTCCAATTTGCTTACCGCCCAAATAGGTCCACAGACGATGCAATCTCAACCACACTGCACACGGCCCTAACCCATCTGGACAAGAGGAATACCTATGTGAGAATGCTGTTCATCGACTACAGCTCGGCATTCAACACCATAGTACCCTCCAAGCTCGTCATCAAGCTCGAGACCCTGGGTCTTGACCCCGCCCTGTGCAACTGGGTACTGGACTTCCTGACGGGCCGCCCCCAGGTGGTGAGGGTAGGTAACAACATCTCCTCCCCGCTGATCCTCAACACTGGGGCCCCACAAGGGTGCGTTCCGAGCCCTCTCCTGTACTCCCTGTTCACCCACGACTGCGTGGCCACGCACGCCTCCAACTCAATCATCAAGTTTGCGGACGACACAACAGTGGTAGGCTTGATTACCAACAACGACGAGACGGCCTACAGGGAGGAGGTGAGGGCCCTCGGAGTGTGGTGTCAGGAAAATAACCTCACACTCAACGTCAACAAAACTAAGGAGATGATTGTGGAATTCAGGAAACAGCAGAGGGAACACCCCCTATCCACATCGATGGAACAGTAGTGGAGAGAGTAGCAAGTTTTAAGTTCCTCGGCATACACATCACAGACAAACTGAATTGGTCCACTCACACAGACAGCATCGTGAAGAAGGCACAGCAGCGCCTCTTCAACCTCAGGAGGCTGAAGAAATTCGGCTTGTCACCAAAAGCACTCACAAACTTCTACAGATGCACAATCGAGAGCATCCTGGCGGGCTGTATCACCGCCTGGTACGGCAACTGCTCCGCCCTCAACCGTAAGGCTCTCCAGAGGGTAGTGAGGTCTGCACAACGCATCACCGGGGGCAAACTACCTGCCCTCCAGGACACCTACACCACCCGATGTTACAGGAAGGCCATAAAGATCATCAAGGACATCAACCACCCGAGCCACTGCCTGTTCACCCCGCTATCATCCAGAAGGCGAGGTCAGTACAGGTGCATCAAAGCTGGGACCGAGAGACTGAAAAACAGCTTCTATCTCAAGGCCATCAGACTGTTAAACAGCCACCGCTAACATTGAGTGGCTGCTGCCAACACACTGACACTGACTCAACTCCAGCCACTTTAATAATGGGAATTGATGGGAAATGATGTAAATATATCACTAGCCACTTTAAACAATGCTACCTTATATAATGTTACTTACCCTACATTATTCATCTCATATGCATACGTATATACTGTACTCTATATCATCGACTGCATCCTTATGTAATACATGTATCACTAGCCACTTTAACTATGCCACTTTGTTTACATACTCATCTCATATGTATATACTGTACTCGATACCATCTACTGTATCTTGCCTATGCTGCTCTGTACCATCACTCAGTCATATATCCTTATGTACATATTCTTAATCCCCTTACACTGTGTATAAGACAGTAGTTTAGGAATTGTTAGTTAGATTACTTGTTGGTTATTACTGCATTGTCGGAACTAGAAGCACAAGTATTTCGCTACACTCGCATTAACATCTGCTAACCATGTGTATGTGACAAATACAATTTGATTTGATTTGATTTGTAATTCTACAGTACTCTCACTAGGGGGAACCCTTCACCAAGTATTTTTCTCTCTTAGGAACTCGTACTGCTTTTCTCCTGGTTATCATTGGAAAAGACACCCTGGCCCCAAACTACTTTCTAACAGCCTAAAAATAAGACATGCAGATTCATATCCACAAGGTTCAAATTCAGATATTAAGTAATCTGGGAGTGTAGGTTATCTCAAGAGTAAAATTTTGTTAGAGGTTGATGCTGTTATTATATGTCCAGAATGATGACAGTTAACTGACTAGTAATGCAGACCAATCAAACAGAAATGATGGCAACCTTTGGTCTCCTCAGCTAGCCGCATTATGTTGGCCATGCTACTAACATCCCAATTCAATTCCACCATCCTCTCTCCCTCCTGTCAAAATAACCCATCGCCTCAGTGAAAAAAATAGGAGCCACTGGAGTGTAGCAGTGAAACACTAAACCACTTCTCTGTTTAAACAGTGGACTGAACGAGGGAGGCCCACTGAGACCAAATTTTAAAAAGAAAGAAAGATTAAAAACACATTTCTGCTACAAACACAGGAGTTAAACCCATGTTAAACCCATGTCAGGTGACGGAAGCTTTATAGACGGAAGCAGGACCTGGACAACACAACACTCAAAAAACAACACACACACACACACACACACACACACACACACACACACACACACACACACACACACACACACACACACACACACACACACACACACACACACACACACACACACACATAAAAACCCTTCAAAAATGTTTCTCAGTTGAAACAGGTACCAGTCTATACAGGTTAAAGGGTGTTGATAATTTAAAAAAGCTTGTGTGTGAGTGTTCTGTTGGTCTATTTCACTGTGGCCTACATGCTGATAGGTGAGAATATCCTCCGCTTTTCTTAGAAAACTGCAATTTGTCAAGTTAACTGCGGGAGCCCAGGCGCCTCACCACAGAGGGTAAGCTAAGCCAGAAACACCCAGAGAGAGAGAATGAGAACCAGAGGCCCAGGCCTTGTGTTCTCGGGGCCCAGAACGGGTGGGGGGTTGCAGGAAGTAATGGGTTAAACACTACAACCTCTCACCCAGCTCTGGTCCTGTGTGGGGTTCTGTGGTGTTAATGATACTGGGCCACCTGGTGTACAGTCAGGTCAAAACCCAAGACACAGACCTTGCAGGAAACATGACATATCAGCTTCATTAATCATTCATTAGCTTTGAGTGGACACCTGTATTCACACAGGGACAGACTGGGGCCAAGCCACAATGATGTAACATTAACGAAAGCGCTATAAAACCTAGATGTACTGGGGCTTTGAGACCAGACCAAGCTCGTTCTTGCACTCCCCCCCCCCTCTTCAATTTCTCAAACTCTCTATTCCTCCCACCAAAAAAACATAATACATTTCGTCTTAAACCCGCAAACCCCGCAGTCAAACGCAATATGAGAGAAAGGGTCACCCGTCTATTCCTTTCGTTGTCGATGATAGTTTTAGAGTATTTAATTTCTTCAGTAGCCCACCAGTGGGCCATAAGCCTCTCTGACTGACTGACCTGTTAACACAGGAAGCAATATTCTCAGGATTTCTATGGAACGCCATTTGGGTCTTTGCGTGTCAAAAAAAAGATACGTGTCAAATAACACTATTTGACGTGTCGAATAAGCTTGTTGACCAATCAGGACCTGAATATGACTGCATGTCACATATTTTAATGCGTTCATACATTTTTTTACGTAGCTATTACACATTGATTACACTATCACTCGTATTTCATATGTCACAACGATTCATCGATACGTATGCTATGATGCTGGTAAAGTTGTCTCGCGCACCTACAGTGCTGGTCATTAAAAAAAGCCCATGGATGCAAACAATGTTCTTCCCCAAAAACATACTAAAACAACATAGTCTAGGAGTCATCTAAAATAACCACATTCCATAGTATCTATGTCGTGAAGCTAATAGCAGTGAAACTATTAATGTGTAACTCCGGTAGGACAACATCTGAAAAATACCGCACTTGGTAGTGTGTAACGGTGCTCGACCAGTCCGCGAAAGCCAACATCACCCACGACAGAGAACGGTTGATTGTCAAGGTCAATGAACTCCATTATCTTGGCGTTAATGGATTTCACCTGAGTTGTCTCACTGAAATGATCTTACTCTTTCAAATGACTGCTTGACTTGTTGACTGCTTGATCCACACAGCAGACATTGTGGGTTAGGTTAGGAATGCTGTGATGCACGTGTAGCGCAACATTTTGCGTGGCGTCATAACGTCACGTTATATAGGTATGCACGTCAGCTTTGACATTGGTTTTTAACGTTGGCGTTAAACTAGACATCGGGCCGATACCGATGTTGCCATTTTTAGCTAATATCGGCCGATTCCGATATGTTCACCGATATATTGTGCACCCCTAGTACCTACAGTGGGGAGAGCAAGTATTTGATACACTTCCGATTTTGCAGGTTTCCGAGATTCCGTCTCTCACAGTTGAAGTGTACCTATGATAAAACATGACAGACCTCTACATGCTTTGTAAGTAGGAAAACCTGCAAAATCGGCAGTGTATCAAATACTTGTTCTCCCCACTGTACATGTTCACTGACAACAGCCAGCAGAACAACTGGAAGAGGCTGCAAATGAACGACAAGAACTGAAGAGAACCCAGAACACAAGCATTGTGTTACTGTCAAGAGACCCTTTGGCTAAGGCCGCTGTCTGTCTCTCTCAGGATAAAGGCATGGATGTGATCTATTCATTATCTGACTCTACTGTTTCTATGAAATGGCCTCTGAAAATGCCAGTGGAAGCAAACAGGAGGAATTTTTAACAATGACCGTGTAAGGGAAATGTTAATGTTTGTGCTATTCTTAACTAATGCAAGTGGCTGACAGTACAAATGCAAGTGGCTGACAGTACAAATGCAAGTGGCTGACAGTACAAATGCAAGTGGCTGACAGTACAAATGCAAGTGGCTGACAGTACAAATGCAAGTGGCTGACAGTACAAATGCAAGTGGCTGACAGTACAAATGCAAGTGGCTGACAGTACAAATGCAAGTGGCTGACAGTACAAATGTAAGTGGCTGACAGTACGCAACTGGCTGACAGTACAAATGCAAGTGGCTGAATGTACCCAACTGGCTGACAGTACAAATGCAAGTGGCTGACGGTACAAATGCAAGTGGCTGACAGTACAAATCCTCACTATCAGTAGCTGCAATTTGGCAATAGTACGCCCAGATCTTGTTTTGAAAATGAACTAAAGATATCTCAGTTTCAAGGTCTCAGCATAGAGAGAAAGAAGCCTTGTGAGGTGTTGGTCTGTCACATGAATGAAAAAAAAAAACAGTCATGATTAATGAATTATGCTAAATCATGCAAATATAACTTGTCTTTATATACGGCTATACACAGACAACTGCTGGGTCTGCCAAGTCAGAGCTCCTGATTGACATGTGTATACGGTGCAATGAGTTGGTTGGAAACTCTCCAGCGCGCGCTGACAATAAACAGTTATTAATTTAAGATTGACTTTGAGTGTCCTTGTGAATTTCCACAACTGTGTCCCAATTCTTAAAACCCTTCTGGGCCTCTTCTCCTTCCCTCCGTAATCACAGACTGTGGACAAGACAAAAACATTTCTGTGAAGGAGAGGGAGAGGTGAGAGCAGAGGAAGAGTACGTACAGGAAATTACACGTGCAACGTTGGCTGGTCCCCCCACACACAGGAAGCCATGCTAGGGTCTCAACTGGTTACAGTGGGAGCAAGTTTCTCTTTCACTATCTAATGCGTAGGCATGGCATGCCTTGACATGAACAATGCTGGGTGTCTGCCAGGGCATCCTCTCTGAAGCTTGTGTGTGTGTGTGTGTGTGTGTGTGTGTGGGGGGGGGGGGGGTACACATGATTCACAGCCAAACAACTCACTACAAAAGCTTGTGCGTGTTCACATGACTGTATTTATGAGAGGGAGAATGCGCGTGTTCACATGACGGTGTGTATAAGTATGTGTGTGTGTGTGTGTGCGTGCGTGCATGTGTGTTAGTGTGTAAAGAGAGAGTGGGGCCGATGGAAAAGGTAAGAAGTCTACCACAGGAATGTTTCAATAAGACGTGCATTAGTAGAGCCAAGGCCTGGTTGAGGAAACTGACAGTGTTCTTTCATTGACACTTCCTGTAGTCACAGAGCAGGGCTCTGCTGGACTAATGTACACCAGGCTGGCCTGCTGTTCTGCTGCTGCTCTACAGGGGGAAGAGAGGAGAAAGACCCTGCTGAATTCTATGGCTGGATTGGCTAAGGGTGTTGACACAGTAGCAACTCAGCACACACACGCACTGGGACGTATAGGCCAGGGTGCTAACAGGACACACACAAACACGCACACATTCAGGTGAGCCTGCCAGGGTAGCACAGCGGCAGTCCCCCTTTACTGTAGGAGGGGGCCTCTTGCGCTGCATACTATAATAACTCAACTCACATGCTCCGGTACTCCTGGGACGCTGAGCAAAACTTAATTACCAACAGTCAGACTCAGACTCACTCCAGCCACGATGACATTCACTTCACTATTTGTGTTTGGTAGTGTTACTGGCTATGGTTGTTGTGAGGGCCTTTGACAACACACTGGTGTGTGTGTCTACCCACAAACATGAGTGATTGGAGGAGCAGTAAGGGGAATTCCTACTGTATATCAGCTGACAGACTCCATCTCTACACAGATTATACCAATCAAACCCACCCTTAACGACACTGCACGTCTTACCTTTTGAACCTTACTTAAATGGGACCTCCACTCAACAACAAAAAAATTGCACACAAATCACATAGAAACAACAGTTTGAGGATTAAATGAAAGCAGTAAATGTCATTAGAAAAGCATGAGACGTCAAATCCCACCACAGAGTAATGAGTTGCCTACTGCGGGGGAAAACGACACAGACAGACAGAGAGAGAGAGAGAGAGAGAGAGAGAGAGAGAGAGAGAGAGAGAGAGAGAGAGAGAGAGAGAGAGAGAGAGAGAGAGAGAGAGAGAGAGAGAGAGAGAGAGAGAGAGAGAGAGAGAGAGAGAGAGAGAGAGAGAGAGAGAGAGAGAGAGAGAGAGAGAGAGAGTTCAGGTCTCTAACTAACCGTCAGATGTGGTCTAACTCAGTCAAGTCTGTAATTGAGTTCTGGGCAGTTCTGGGTTGAGAGCAAGAAACGATACAAGAATGGTGGAGAGGGAGGGATGGCAACAGCCCACAAGGGGAAAACAATTGGTTACCCTTCCTTCCCATGCCACATCACGTCCCCTTTAACTTCAAGTACTATACATTCGTTTTTTTATTTATTGTAGAACTGCTACAAGGAACTCTTTCAGGGATCCCTAAATCCAATACCACAAGGCTGTGACTAATACAGTACAGTATGCTTTGCCGCACCTGATTAGTTATCAATTATGCCATTATGGTGAGTAGAAAAACAGTGGTCCATTTTTGCTTGTTTTTTTCTGTACTCCAAATAGCATTTTAGAACTTTTAAATGGTGTTGAAATGCAGTCGACCAAAATAAGCTGTCCAGAAAGTCCTTGGAGGGAAAAAATAAATCCTTGGAGGGGGAGTTACCACTGATGATGTTTCTCAAGTGAATGTTCATTTTCAAATTGATTTATTGAATAAATTAGGACATATACAAATGAACAGTTAAAACAATTATTCAACACAATGCATTTTAGTTTTAGCACATTTTCAATGAGATTTGTGACACAATTTGCTGATTTCCCATGGCCACCCATGACTGGTTCTTGACCCCCCCCCCTCTTTGCCACCCCACTAAAAAAATCCTAGACTCGCCCCTGCCTGACTAACGATGAAACAGATGGAGACATGGAAGGACTATGTACAAGCCAATAACTCAGTCATACAGTTACTGTTGAAGTCAGAATGACACTGGACTTAATTAATATTCTGGATCATTAGCCTTCATACTGATGCTGCATATGGAAAGAAGGCGAGGAGAGCAAAGGCCTAGGCTCTTGGCCCCGACATGACAGATGGAAACAGGCAGGGAGAGAAATTGATACAGTTCTATCGACAATGGAAGAATCTCACCAGGTATCTCTCGTCATCCTTCATCCCTGGTGTTCGGATGAGGTGGTTCTGCTCACCCCTCCAGTCCCCGAAACGTCGGAAGAAGTAGTTGGAGAGGAAACGGTTAATGGGGTCCCGTATGATGTTGATGTAGACGGGCTGCTCTATCCTGAACCTGACAGACAGAGGGACAGGTGGATGGACGCACATTTATACAGTGTACACACAGTATAAGGTTTTCCACAGTGGGGCAGTATTGGGCCCTAGTTGATAAGGAGACACGCATAAAATGACATTCCCTCTCCAAATATCGATTAGTCAAGGCTTTTGTGAAAATGTAAACTATAGGAGCAGTTTAAAATAAACTTTGTCCAGGCATAGTAAGAATAGTGCATTCCACTGTTTTAGGTGATTCTGTGTGCCATTGAGTTCCTGGCATCAACTGCTTCAGTAGTCATACGTAGTGTGCTCTGCTGCAGTTACCTGGTGAAGTTGAGGAAGTGGACATGCCTGGTGTACAGGAAGGGCTGAGGGATGTTGCTGATGTTCCTCATAAGATCCACCTGAAAGACACACATCAAGAGAAATGACTGCACTAGTCTATACTTGAATCAAAAACAGTAATTCTCTCCAGGATGGAACCAGAACCAAACACAGAGTACATTTAGACCCATATTTTCTAAACCTTTGTGTGCTTTAATAGGCGATGATGGAATAGTTGTAATCAAATTTTTTTTATTTATATAGCCCTTCTTACATCAGCTGATATCTCAAAGTGCTGTACAGAAACCCAAAACCCCGAACAATGCAGGTGTAGAAGCACGATACAGGTCCAAGTGCACGATACAGGTCCATTCTACATCAAAACAAATGTCACACATATATTATTTAGCATATGTAATGTATTACACATTCATTTCACATGTTGGTTTCAGCAGAGAAATCAATTAGAAGGTTCCACCTCACTGTGCCTAACATCGACACAATGGTGTTTTCGAGACCCCCTTTAGACTGCACCAGAAATGGACATCATACAGGCTGGAACGAGATCCCTGATCCCTTCATCTCCCACTGTTGAGAGCAGCTAAATAACATCACATGTTGTTAGCCCTCGATGGGGCTTCCTGTTGATAAAGCCCATATGTACAGTGGCAATAACAGGTATGTGAATTCTTTGGAATTACCTGGATTTCTGCATAAATTGGTCATCAACTTTGATCTGATCTTCATCAAAGTCACAACAATAGACACACATAGTGTGCTTAAACTAATAACACACAAATTACAGTATTTTTCTTGTCTATATTGAATACAGAATTCAATCATTCACAG
The DNA here is from genome assembly GCF_036934945.1 of Oncorhynchus masou masou. Lineage (NCBI taxonomy): Eukaryota > Metazoa > Chordata > Actinopteri > Salmoniformes > Salmonidae > Oncorhynchus > Oncorhynchus masou. Next base: position 6,905,674 of record NC_088230.1, on the reverse strand, counting down.
TGTCGGTTGGCCTACATGAACATAAACCACGGGGAAAAGCGTTCTTCATTCACTATTTAAGTGCATAGATGACATTATCTGTTCCCGCTGCCCCCGTTTTGATACAGATGCATGATAATGGTCCATTCTACATCCAAACAAATGTCACACATATATTATTGAGTATTTGTAAAGACACGATTAAATCAAGAATATTCCGATGGGTGACAATATTAGCCTATCACTTGTGAATTATATTGTATCACTTGTGAATGATGCCCAGCATAAGAAACAACGCCCCCCCCCTTTACGTAGCATAGCCCATAGGCCTACATGTTTTAACCTCTTTGAACTCTAGGGGCAGTATTTCATTTTTGGATAAAAAAACGTTCCCGTTTTAAACAAGATATTTTGTCACGAAAAGATGCTCAACTATGCATATAATTGACAGCTTTGGAAAGAAAACACTCTGACGTTTCCAAAACTGCAAACATATTATCTGTGAGTGCCACAGAACTGATGCTACAGGCGAAACCAAGATGAAACTTCAAACAGGAAATGAGCAACATTTTTGAAGCGCTGTTTTCCAATGTCTCCTTATATGGCTGTGAATGTGCAAGGAGAGAGACCAAAATTTCTGCCGTTTCCCCAAGGTGTCTGCAGCATTGTGACGTATTTGTAGGCATATCATTGGAAGATTGACCATAAGAGACCACATTTACCAGGTGTCTGCCCGGTGTCCTGCGTCAAAATTGGTGCGTAAACTTCAGCTGCAAGTATTTTTCCATTTAATTCAGAGAAGAAAGCAGACTTCCACGAACAATATATCAATGAAGAGATATGTGAAAAACACCTTGAGGATTGATTCTAAACAACGTTTGCCATGTTTCAGTCGATATTATGGAGTTAATTTGGAAAAAAGTTTGGCGTTTTGGTGACTGAATTTTCAGGTTTTTTTGGTAGCCAAAAGTGATGTACAAAACAGAGCGATTTCTCCTACACGAAGAATCTTTCAGGAAAAACTGAACATTTGCTATCTAACTGAGAGTCTCCTCATTGAAAACATCTGAAGTTCTTCAAAGGTAAATGATTTTATTTGAATGCTTTTCTTGTTTTTGTGAAAATGTTGCTGGCTGAATTCTAGGCTTATAGCTATGCTAGCTATCAATACTCTTACACAAATGCTTGTTTAGCTATGGTTGAAAAGCATATTTTGAAAATCTGAGATGACAGTGTAGTTAACAAAAGTCTAAGCTTGAGAGCAAATATATTTATTTCATTTCATTTGCGATTTTCATGAATAGATAAGGTTGTGTTATGCTAATGAGCTCGAGGCTATAAATAGGATCCCGGATCCGGGATTGCTCGTCGCATGAAGTTAATAAGGTTTGTATCACAACTAAAGTGGCCAAATAACTTTTTAAAATTAAGCACATTAATACGTTTTACAAGGGATGTAAGAGCCTAAGTGGGATACATAAGCAGCGAGTGAGTTTCGAGTTTGGGGAAGATAATATTCACCATTTAAAAAATGCACCTTTATAATAAAAGCATTACATGCATAAATGCATTTGCGGGTCACTTTTGATAAGGGTGTTTTCCGCTAAACAGAACATTCGCGCTTATAGCCTACTACCATGTTGCGCATTGCTGCGCTGATAAATGTGAAGAAACATGTCTACAACTTCAGCAAGCTGTCAAACTATCGTCCATAAAGCACAAGCTACACGCTGTAGTAAACAAGTCCGAGGCAGGATAGAACGCAATCAGCGCAGATGGGTGCATGGCAATTCTCCCCGGTGCTAGTGGTGGGCAAGTGGGAATGATCGAAATCAGGAAACCAACCCTCAACTATCCAACGGATCTAGGAACATAACCTCACAAATCTACGCTTAGGACTTGACCGACATGACCGAAATGATCCTATTTGAACGTTGTAGTATAAAAGTTTAAATAGAATCAATGTTTCCGACTAATATCGATGCAACATAGGCTGTTTTTTTGGTTTAGCTGCAAATGAACACTAAATGGCTCCATTTTCGGCTGGAGGAAGTTAGCAATTTCGTCATTTAAAAAGTGGTGCACTAGCATTTTCCAGCCCTTTACGGCCGGTTCAGGAATTTGCCTGTCTAACATCCGTTCACTTGCGCTGAGATAGGAGGGTGTGGCCTTAAAAACGTGCGCAAATATACCAATTTCAGTGAGCGCAACTAGGGATATATAAGACCGACCAAAATCTGGTCTTAGTGGTAACGCAATTGTTTATAGCATTGATTTTTGCCAGCGAAGGCACACATAAGTACTCTTCTGCACATTACCAATGTTGATTAAAATCCCAGCGCAGCAAAACAGTCAGGCATTCCCCTTTTTTATTTATATAGGAAATTAATGAAAAAGTCTGCTACTCCAAGCCAGGGCCGGCAGGACCTTCTCAATGTTTGGGTAAACGTGGTAGCTAGTATACAGGTACATGCGATCCATGGCAGAGCTGCGTCTGCTGTGTAACATCTTTGGCGACAGAGAGAGAACACAGCATCACACAGCAACACAGAGAAACTCAGAGAAAAGCGGTGTTGCTATTATTGACCATGCTGAAATAAACCCATCGCTCCCTCAGGTCCTGAGAGACACACACAGGTCACTATGCAATGTGGTGAGGTAAGTAAGGGCTCCAGAGTCTAGGGGACCTTGGCTACCCAGGCTGAGAGCATTGGTTCTGGGTAAATGCATTAGCAGTTTGCTAAAGGTAAATGGTGTAACACTCCAGTCCCCACCCAGACTGGCGCTAAGGAGACCAGTCTCAGATTATTGCATGGTTTGCTTTTCCGTAAAGTTAAAAAAAAATCTGACACAGCGGTTGCATTAAGGAGAGGTATATTTTACATTACATTTACATTTAAGTCATTTAGCAGACGCTCTTATCCAGAGCGACTTACAAATCTATATTTCCATGTATTTATCGACATTTATAATGAGTATTTCTGTAAAATGATGTGCCTCTCTGCAATATCACCCGGTGTTTTTGGAACTAGTGAACGTAATGCGCAAATGTATACTGAGATTTATATAAATATGAACTTTATCAAACAAAACATACATGTATTGTGCAACATGAAGTCCTATGAGTGTCATCTGATGAAGATCATCAAAGGTTAGTGATTCATTTTTATCTCTATTTATGCTTTTTGTAACTCCTCTCTTTGGCTGGAAAAATGGCAGATTTTTTTCTGTGAGTTAGTGGTCACCTAAACATAATCGTTTGTGGTGCTTTCGCTGTAAAGCCTATTTGAAATCATACACTGTGGTGGGATTAACAACAAGATTACTTTTGAAACGGTATAAGATACATGTATGTTTGAGGAATTTTAATTATGAGATTTCTGTTGTTTTGAATTTGGCGCCCTGCACTTACACTGGCTGTTGTCATATCATCCCGTTAACGGGATTGCAGCCCTAAGAAGTTTTAACAAAAGTGTTTTAGGGCTCTCTTTTTTTTCCAGAGGCTTCATGATTCTTGCGGTGTTCTGACACTGTGTACTGCCACGCGTTCAGGCTTGATGAATGAGTGAACAACTAACAGTTTATTAAATATTAGCTTTAAATAAATATGGGCTTCAAATCTAAATGGGTCAGTGATGTTTATAAATATTTAGCATTTACTGACCATTCAAACATTCAAAACTGATTGAAATAATGAGAAACATATTTCTCCATTACACTTAAACACTGACGGAAAAATCCTATGAGGATATGAAACAAGACCACATAGAGAATAGCACAAATATTCATTGTCATTCTCCTCTCTCAGGAGTCTGAGAAAGTCTGTCAATGCAGCGTTAAAAAAAAAATCAAATAATTTATCAGTAACAATTACAAGTACCTTACTGTAATAGTTATAGCAAAAAAATATTTCTCAACAAGAATTTTGCTAGTACTGTCTGGGAGTGGTCTGAGTGGGGAGGGGGAAACTGAGAGCTGTTATTACTAGCTGTTATTGGCAAAGAGGTTTGGAACTTTGCTGCAATAGCATCGAATAGTCCCCGCGATATGCAACTGTTCAGGGAAGTCAGGAACCAATACACGCAGTCAGTCAGGGAAGCTAAGGCCAGCTTCTTCAGGCAGAAGTTTGCATCCTGTAGCTCCAACTCCAAAAAGTTCTGGGACACTGTGAAGTCCATGGAGAACAAGAGCACCTCCTCCCAGCTGCCCACTGCACTGAGGCTAGGTAACACGGTCACCACCGATAAATCCATGATTATCGAAAACTTCAACAAGCATTTCTCAACGGCTGGCCACGCCTTCCGCCTGGCTACTCCAACCCCGGCCAACAGCTCCGCCCCCCCCCGCAGCTCCTCGCCCAAGCCCCTCCAGGTTCTCCTTTACCCAAATCCAGATAGCAGATGTTCTGAAAGAGCTGCAAAACCTGGACCCGTACAAATCAGCTGGGATTGACAATCTGGACCCTCTATTTCTGAAACTATCCGCCGCCATTGTTGCAACCCCTATTACCAGCCTGTTCAACCTCTCTTTCATATTGTCTGAGATCCCCAAGGATTGGAAAGCTGCCGCAGTCATCCCCCTCTTCAAAGGGGGAGACACCCTGGACCCAAACTGTTACAGACCTATATCCATCCTGCCCTGCCTATCTAAGGTCTTCGAAAGCCAAGTCAACAAACAGGTCACTGACCATCTCGAATCCCACCGTGCCTTCTCCGCTGTGCAATCTGGTTTCTGAGCCGGTCACGGGTGCACCTCAGCCACACTCAAGGTACTAAACGATATCATAACCGCCATCGATAAAAGACAGTATTGTGCAGCCGTCTTCATCGACCTTGCCAAGGCTTTCGACTCTGTCAATCATCATATTCTTATCGGCAGACTCAGTAGCCTCGGTTTTTCGGATGACTGCCTTGCCTGGTTCACCAATTACTTTGCAGACAGAGATCAGTGTGTCAAATCGGAGGGCATGCTGTCCGGTCCTCTGGCAGTCTCTATGGGGGTGCCACAGAGTTCAATTCTCGGGCCGACTCTTTTCTCTTTATATATCAATGATGTTGCTCTTGCTGCGGGCGATTCCCTGATCCACCTCTACGCAGACGACACCATTCTATATACTTCCGGCCCATCCTTGGACACTGTGCTATCTAACCTCCAAACGAGTTTCAATGCCATACAACACTCCTTCCATGGCCTCCAACTGCTCTTAAACGCTAGTAAAACCAAATGCATGCTTTTCAACCGATCGCTGCCTGCACCCGCATGCCCGACGAGCATCACCACCCTGGATGGTTCCGACCTTGAATATGTGGACATCTATAAGTACCTAGGTGTCTGGCTAGACTGTAAACTCTCCTTCCAGACTCATATCAAACATCTCCAATCAAAAATCAAATCAAGAGTCGGCTTTCTATTCCGCAACAAAGCCTCCTTCACTCACGCCTCCAAACTTACCCTAGTAAAACTGACTATCCTACCGATCCTCGACTTCGGCGATGTCATCTACAAAATTGCTTCCAACACTCTAGTCAGCAAACTGGATGCAGTTTACCACAGTGCCATCCGTTTTGTCACTAAAGCACCTTATACCACCCACCACTGCGACTTGTATGCTCTAGTCGGCTGGACCTCGCTACATACTCGTCGCCAGACCCACTGGCTCCAGGTCATCTACAAGTCCATGCTAGGTAAAGCTCCGCCTTATCTCAGTTCACTGGTCACGATGGCAACACCCATCCGTAGCACGCGCTCCAGCAGGTGTATCTCACTGATCATCCCTAAAGCCAACACCTCATTTGGCCGACCTTTCGTTCCAGTACTCTGCTGCCTGTGACTGGAATGAATTGCAAAAATCCCTGAAGTTGGAGACTTTTATCTCCCTCACCAACTTCAAACATCTGCTATCTGAGCAGCTAACCGATCGCTGCAGCTGTACATAGTCTATTGGTAAATAGCCCACCCATTTTCACCTACCTCATCCCCATACTCTTTTTATTTATTTACTTTTCTGCTCTTTTGCACACCAATATCTCTACCTGTACATGACCATCTGATCATTTATCACTCCAGTGTTAATCTGCAAAATTGCAATTATTCGCCTACCTCCTCATGCTTTTTGCACACAATGTATATAGACTCCCCCTTTTTTTCTACTGTGTTATTGACTTGTTAATTGTTTACTCCATGTGTAACTCTGTGTTGTCTGTTCACACTGCTATGCTTTATCTTGGTCAGGTCGCAGTTGCAAATGAGAACTTGTTCTCAACTAGCCTACCTGGTTAAATAAAGGTGAAATAAAAAAATAAAAATAAAATTGGTCTTTTAACCAAATTACAGCCTGGCAATGTCACCAGGCAAGCCGAAACACCCGCCAAACCAAACATGCTATTTTCAACCAGCAACTATCAGCAAATAACACTGATAAAAACAATTCTACAGTGTTGGTTTTATCAATTATTGTACAGTATGATACAAAACACATAAAAAACATAATTTTGACTGCACTGGGCCTCTAACAAGCTATGCCTGCTTACGTTGGTGTTAGACGGCAGGAAGTGTAATTTATAGAAAGGCATTATTTTATCGGTCTGGCACTGATGGAGGACACCCAAGAGGGGTCCTACCACAAGAAAGGTGTGCCTAATTAGCTTTCTAATTTCCCCCAAAACCACTGGAATAAAGGAATATTAACAACAATAGCGAGAGAGAGATGTAGGGAGAATCTCAATTGCATAATCCTCACATCCTCCCCTCCCATACTTCTCAAAACCCATTGGATGAGAAAGCCAGGGATCCCTCCCCTCTGAGAGAATGGCAGTTTTTTAATCCTTCAGAAATCCTGCCATTCAGTAATGTTTTCATTGATGTTGGCATTTGTGTTGGTATTTCCAGTGGCACAGCCTGGCATTTCAACATGTCTCTGAGGGATGCGGCTTTAAACACATGCAGCACTTCCTCTATAAATGCTGTGCTGATGTCCTTAAGATGTTCTCAGAAACCATGAAAAGACATCCCCATCCCTTTAGCCTGTTCATTTAAAAACAGATGGACAATACAGTAGCCTGCTGTATAACAGCTTAAAGTGGTAGCATTAGAACATCATTCAATAAAGGCACAAAGGTATTGTGGCTCCTTCCAGTCATCAAACAACAAGGCAACCCTCCCCACTTCTCTGTGTTGTTCAATAAATGTTGAAGAAAAAAAGGGAACTGTACAGCGCATATTCTAGATTTGTGGGTTAGGCTCGTGTGCGGGCCTCAGATTTTCACTTTATCACATATAGTTGGGCGGTTGCTACAAACACCTGACCCGCGCATCACTAACGTACACCCCCTCCACCCATATCTCTCTCCCCACCCCCGTCTTACCTGTTCATGTTTGGTGAGGCGTGTCTTGTTGTGGATGTCTGAGGAGACAAGGTTGAACTGATGTCTCTCTGCCAGCAACCTCAGTAGGATGACCACTGTCCTGCTGCCACACTTCCCCACGCGGTTATACACCACCTGACTGGGGAACGGCAGAACCTGCAAGGGGAACACAAGAAAACACACACTGCTGAGTGAGGAGATTAAACAACTTTATAATCAAAGAACAATTAGTTCATCTATACAACTGATTGTAAAGATAAGGTTAAGAATAATGTTAGGTGCAGCTTAAACATGACACCAGGTAAGAAAATGGAAATACACTGACAATGGGATTGGACCCCTCATTTCCCTCAACTGTCACTCTGTTCTTCCTCTCTGACTTCCCATGGGCTGTTCTCACTCAACACAACAGTATGTGGACACCCCTTCAAATTAGTGGATTTGGCTATTTCAGCCACACCCATTGCTGACAGGTGTATAAAATTGAGCACACATTCATGCAATCTCCATAGACAAACATTGGCAGTGGAATGGCCTTCCTGAAGAGCTCAGTGACTTTCAACATGGCACGTCATAGGATGCCACCTTTCCAACAAGTCAGTTCATCAAATGTATGCCGCGGTCATCAGTAAGTGCGATTATTGTGAAGTGGAAATGTCTAGGTAGGCCACACAAACTCACAGAACATGACCGCCGAGTGCTGAAGCGCATAGCGTGTAAAAATCGTCTGTCCTCGGCTGCGACACTCGCTCAGCACCAGAACTGTTCGCCTGAGAGCTTCATTAATTAGATTTCCATGGCAAACGCACACAAGCCTAAGATCGCCATGCGCAATGCCAAGCGTCGGCTAGAGGGGTGTAAGCTTGCGGCCAATGGACTCTAGAGCAGAGGAAACATGTTTTCTGGAGTGATGAATCACTCTTCACCATCTGGCAGTCCAACGGACGAATATGGGTTTGGCGGATGTATAGTGCCAACTGTAAAGCTTGGTGGAGTAGGAATAATTGTTCAGGTTAGGCCCCTTAGTTCCAGTGAAGGGAAATCTTAACTCTACAGCATACAATGGCATTATAGACGATTCTGCGCTTCCAACTTTGTGGAAACAGTTTTGGGAAGGACCTTTCCTGTTTCATCATGACAATGCCCCCGTGCACAAAGCGAGGTCCATACAGAAATGGTTTGTCGAGATCGATGTGGAACAACTTGACCGGCCTGCACAGAGCCCTGAACTCAACCCCATCGAACACATTTGGGATGAATTGGAATGCCAACTGCGATCCAGACCTAATAGCCGAAAATCGTTGCCCAACCTCACTAATGCTCTTGTGGCTGAATGGAATAAAGTCCACGCAGCAATATTCCAACGTCTAGTGGAAAGCCTTCCCAGAAGAGTGGGAGGCTGTTATAGTAGCAAAGGGTTGACCAACTCCATATAAGATGTTCGACAAGCACATTCTTTTGGTCATGTAGTGTGGACTCCACATGCAATGCTTTAACAAATTCACTCAATCATATAGACACAGCTGACACAAGCAATTCTCACTTGATTCCGTCTGATAGCAGAAGGTTGACTAAATCTTCAGCATCTCTGAGAAAAAAACACAAAGAAAGAGGAAACATAATTCTGTGCGTGTACATGTACGTGAGGACGACAAGTTTTGCAGTGTACCCTCATTTGACTCACTCCAGAGTCCTGAGGGCCATCGTAACGTTTGCGCAGGGGCCCCTGAAGAATGAGGTCAAACCTACTGAGATTACCCACCCTAAAGAGGGAGAGAGGGAGCAACGTGCACCCTGTCCGCCGAAAGGAAAGACAAAGCTTGTAGTTGAATAACATCTCTTTAATCAATAACTAGAGGACTCTTGATGGGTGTAATTTTTCTCTTAATCTGTTGTTGTCTAGTACTGTCTTTTTGCTAGCTAGGGCAATATACTATAAGTGCTGTCTGTCTTCCCAGTGGCCTACCTGGTGTGTGAATTGCTGACATAATTTGCTGGCAGCTGATTGTTGGACTCTTCAACAAGGATTAACGGGCAGGGTAATGTATGACTGGTAATAAGTGGCTTTACTACTGGAGGGGGAATGGTTTCACCTCTCCTAGGCAACCAGCAATAGGAACCGTGAGGTGTGCTCTTCCCCTCTTCTAGGTAATTAGCAATTAGTGTTAGTACTTAGCTTCATGCTCTACAACATCCTAGCATGTCTAATCCAGGCACTTGTCATCTCCCGTTTAGACTACTGAAAATCCCTGCAATTTATTCATAACGCAGCAGCCCTCCCCTGGTGTTCAACCTTCATAAATTCTCCCATGTCACCCAGCTCCTTTGCACACTCCACTGGCTTTCAGTCTTAGCTCGCATCATCTTCAAGACCCTGGTGCTTGCCTACGGAGCAGCATGGAGAACCGCACCTCTTTACCTTCAGGCTTATGCTCAAACCCTACATGCCAACCCGAGCATTCCGTTCCGCCACTTCTAGTCTCTTGCCCTCTCTCCTATGGGAGGGCAGCTCCTGCTCATTCCAGTCAAAGCACTAGTGTCCTGGCACCCCAATGGTGGAACAAGCTCACCTGGCACCCCAATGGTGGAACAAGTCAGGACAGTTGAGTCCCTCCCATCTTCCGAATTTAAAACACACTTTTACCCCATTTTTCTCCCCAATTTCTTGGTATCCAATTGTGCAGCACCCCATGGGTCTCACGGCCTTGACTTAAAACCAGGATCTCTAGTGGCACAGCTAGCAACAGCAATGCAGTGTCTTAGACCACTGCGCCACTCAGGAGGCACCCTACCTCTTTTAAGAGTATCTTAACTGCTGATAAATACTTTGAGAGAAAATGTACTCGATAAGATTGTGATATCTTGTCTCACCTAGCGATCTTAAGATGACTGCACAAACCGTAAGTTGCTCCCCATAAGGTTGAACACCGCACTCCGCAGATATATAATTAGCATAATACAAAACATCTCCATTAAACCTGTCAGTTTAAGTTAGAGCCATCTGTTATTTTGCATTGGACACGTCGCAGCCACCGCATCTGCGGTGAAAGGTGACAGCTCGAGCGATGTTTGTCAGACCATGACACATCCCGAAAATCGGTCTTCTTACAGAATTGCCTGTAGCTTCTGAGCGATTTGGCCTAAAGTATTATGACTCCTCTTTGGAAAGATGAGACTATCACGAACACAATGGTGTTATTCTGTTTTGCTCAAGGACACTCCACAAGACTCGTCTGAAGTTACCCCGGAACAAGTTGAAAAAAATGTATGGAAGTACAGTGAATTCGGGAAATTATTTAGACTTCACTTTCACACATTTTGTTACGTTACAGCCTTATTCTAAAATTATTCCCCCCCTCATTAATCTACAAACAATAATGCATATTGACAAAGCGAAAACAGGTTTTTAGAATTTTGGGAAAATTTATACAAAAATATTCAGACCCTTTACTCAGTACTTTGTTGAAGCATCTTCGGCAACGATTACAGCCTCAAGTCTTCTTGGGTGTGACGCTACAAGCTTGGCACACCGGTATTTGGGGAGTTTCTCCCATTCTTCCCTGCACACCCTGTCAAGCTCTGTCAGGTCAGATGGGGTGCGTCGCTGCACAGCTATTTTCAGGTCTCTCCAGTAATGTTCAAGTCCTGGCTCTGGCTGGGCCACTCAAGGACATTCAAGAAACTTGTCCCAAAGCCACTCCTGCTTTGTCTTGTCTGTGTGCTTAGGGTCGTTGTCCTGTTGGAAGGTTAACCTTCACCCCAGTCTGATGTCCTGAGCACTCTGGAGCAAGTTTTCATCAAGGATCTCTCTGTACTTTGCTCCATTCATCATTCCCTTGATTCTGATTAGTCTCCAAATCCCTGACACTGAAAAACATCCCCACAGCATAATGCTGTCACCACCATGCTTCACAGTAGGGATGGTGTTGGCCGGGTGATGAGAGTTGCCTGGTTTCCTACAGATATTACTCTTGGCATTCAGGCCAAAGTGTTCAATCTTGGTTTTATCAGACCAGATACTCTTGTTTCTCATGGTCTAATAGTCCTTTATGTGCCTTTTGTCAAACCCCAAGCGGGCTGTCATATGGCTTCCGTCTGGCCACTCTACAATGAAGGCCTGATCTGCTTGGTGGAGTGCTGCAGAGATGTTGTCCTTCTGCAAGGTTCTCCCATCTCCACAGAGGAACTCTGGAGCTCTGTCAGAATGACTATCAGGTTCTTGGTGACGTGCCTGACCAAGGACCTTCTTACCTGATTGCTCAGTTTGGCAAGGCTGCCAGATCTAGGAATAGTCTTGGTGGTTCCAAACTTCTTCCATTTAAGAATGATGGAAGACACTGTGTTGTTGGGGACCTTCAATGATGCAGACATTGTTTGGTACCCTTCCCCAGATCTGTGCCTCGACAAAATCCTGTCTCGGTGCTCTACGGACAACTTCATCAACCTCATGGTTTGGTTTTTGCTCTGACGTACACTGTCAACTGTGGGAACTTACAGTATATAAACAGGTGTGTACCTTTCCAAATCATGTCCAATCAATTGAATTTACCACAAGCTGACATTGCTTTCAGAGGCAGTTTGTAACTTGGTAGTGAGTATTGCAACTAAGGACAGACAAACATTTTTTACACTCTACGCACTTAAGCTCACAGAACGGGACCTCAGAGTGCTGGGGTGGCCTACCACTTCTTGGCTGAACCATGGTTGCTCCAAGATGTTTCCACTTCACAATAAAAGCACTTACAGTTGACCGGGTCAGCTCTAGCAGGGCAGAAATTTGGTGAAATGACTTGTTGGAAAGGTGGCAGCCTATGACAGTGTCACGTGGAAAGTCACTGAGCTCTTCAGTTCATTCTACTGCCAATGTTTGTCTACACCTGTCAGCAACGGGTTTGGCTGAAATAGCCAAATCAAACTAATTTGAAGGGGTGTTCACATAATTCTGGCCATCTAGTGTAGGTGCCGTGTTCAAGGATAATTAAATTAATATTAACTATTTGGTTTTAATAACCCCCTCTTGATCATAGTCAGAACTACACACAAACTTTTTTTATTTTATCATCACGTGTTTTTTGGCAGAAATGTCTTCTGGAATGTGAACTTTCATGTGCCCTAACAAACTTGTAAATAAGAATAATAGTGTTAAAATTACGAGCCTAGTTGGTTTAGCCACAGAGTAAAAGATGTGAACGTTCCTGCTAGCCATGATTGACTGAGATCATGGCTTGACTGGACATGCCGAGAGATGAGTTTGGATTGGTCTGCCATGTAGCCGCTTCTGTCTATAACATGAGCTGATCAGCATGTGTAGGTAATACTTTCTAACGCGTAAAAAAAATAAGATCATCTGAGTTTTGAAATCAGTGGAATTAGAATATGATAGCTAAGGAGATGGAGAAATGTCAGGTTTTGCAAATATTGCAAAAATGCAGAGAGAGTCAAAGATTACACACAGAAGAAGGCTGTTATATAAAACACCTCTGTCCAGATTACATCTTCAAACTAAGGGCAACCATAGCATCTGTGACAGAGGGAGAAGCGTCCCTCCATGTATACGGGTAAGAAAGTGTTCCGGACATATTCAAGTCTGTGCAAGCAAAACAGTCCTGTAGCATCCGCATCATCTGACCACTTCCGTGTTAAGTGTGTCACTGGTACTGCCTACTTTAGTTTTTGCTTGTAAGCAGGAATCAGGAGGTTAGAATTATGGTCCGATTTGCCAAATGGAGGGTGGGGGAGAGCTTTGTATGCATCTCTGTCTGTGGAGTAAAGGTGGTCTCGTGTTTTTTTCCCCTCTGGCAAGCAATACCTCGATACTTGTTTAATATTAGACATCGTGCACCAGATGTTATTGACAAAAAGACACACACCCCCACCGGCAGAGTGCACGGAAAATCCTGCCAACTCTATCTGTTTCGTCGTCCAGCCACGACTCTGTGAAACGTAAGATATTACAGTTCTTAATGTCCCATTGGTAGGGTAATCGTAGGTCATCAATTTTATTTTCCAATGATTGCATGTTAACAAGTTGAATGGATGGCAGTGGGAGTTTACTCGCTCGCCTTCGGATTCTCAGAAGGCAGCCCGATCTGCGTCCTCCTTTTCTCTGTCTTTTCTTCACGCAAATGACGGGGATTGGGCCTGTTCCTGGGAGAGCAGTATATCCTTCTCGTTGGACTCGTTAAAGGAAAAAGTTGAGTAATCGCTGTTCTAATGTCCAGAAGCTCTTTTCAGTCATAAAAGACGGTAGCCGCAACATTATGTACAACATAAGTTACAAACAACGCAAAAAAACTAACAAAATAGCACAATTGTTTAGGAGCATGTAAAACATCAGCCATCCTCTTCGGTGCCATCTTAATAACCTCTTAAGAGAGTGTGAATGATGCTGAATGGGTGTAGACAAAGAAGAGCTCTCTAGTAGGTTTACCAAAAGATTCAAGGGCCATTTTCTCAAAAGTGAGGTTACAAGTTTATCAACGTTCAAAGCAGAATTACTTCCCCATTGTTCCTCAACTGTAGTGTATGATATATTATTTTCTCTGAGTCTCTACTTTTTACCCAGTGTAAAAAAACCATTTCAAATTTTGCTACACAAGACCGAATCGAGCTGGTAGGTCAGATGTTGATGTTATCATCTAGCTAGCCAATTTTGACGTGGTCCATCAATCAATGTAGCCACATATGTTCCAAGATGATGTAGCAGTCGGACGTGTGTTTTGTCTTGTCCTGTCCCATATTGTTTCTTTCCTCGTTTTTTCGTAGATATTTTAATCTCACTTACCATCTACGGACTGAATATACTCTCCTGCAACTCACCTCACCCAATGTAGTACGGATCTGCTATTTTTATACTCTAGAACCGGAGACCCCATCAGGAGCTAGCCAGCTAACTAGCTACTAGCTAGTAGTCAGTTAGCCACTGCTAGCGGTCTTCACCGTTAACTCGGACACCAGCAAGCCTCAGCTTGGTCAATACCTGCCAGTCTGCACAGAGCGATATCGGACTGCTTTTTCTCTACCACATCTTCGGATTCCCACTGCAAGCTCTGAACCTATACACCGGAAAATCGCAGCTAACTAGCTGCAATCCAAGTGGCTACTCCCAGCTAATGTCTCTGTCCTGATGCAAGCACCAGTTAGCCTTGAGCTAGCCTCGAGCTAAGCCCATCTCCCGGCTAGACAAAGAGGTCCACCAGCAAATTCTTGGGCTACAATACCTCTTTTGCCACTTGGCCTGGACCATTTACTGCCGACACGGAGCCCCGACAATCCATCACGACTGGTCTGCCGACATAATCGTCCGAGGTGGCTTCAACAGGCTCATCCATTGCGACGTCGCCGGAGGCCCATCTGCTAGCCCCGGCCCGCTAGCTGTCTGAATCGCTGTGTCTCCAGCTCGCCTACTGTAGTAGCGACTACTGAATCGGCTCGCTGACTCATCTATTGCTACTCATTGGAGCGACCCTATGATCACTCGGCTACACATGCCTCTCCCTAATGCCAATATGCCTTGCTATTGATGTTTTGGTTAGCGATTATTGTCTTATTTCACTGTAGAGCCAATATGCCTTAGCCCTTTTTGTTGCACTCCCCGACACATGCAGTGGCCTCACCTGGCTTAACGGGTGCCTCTAGACACAAAACCTCTCATTGTCACTCAATGCCTAGGTTTACCTCCACTGTACTCACATCCTGCCATACCCTTGTCTGTACATTATGCCTTGAATCTAATTCTTCCACGGCCAGAAATCTGCTCCTTTACACTCTGTTCTGAACACACTAGATGACTCCTCCTCTGTTCCTCTTGTGATGTAGAGGTTAAACAAGCCCAAACAATTTGAGCTTCTACTTTTATAAATCCACCTTTCCAGAAACAAGTCATTCACAGTTGCCGCTTGTAATACACCCCCCCCCAGCTGTGCCCTGAGCCCCATATGTGAATTGATTGCCCCCCCCCATCTATCTACAGAGTTCATACTGTTAGGTGACCTAAACTGGGAAATGCGTAACACAATCTAAGCTGGATGCCCTCCATCTCACACAAATCATCAAGGAACCTACCAGGTAAAACCCTAAATCTGTAACTATGGGCACCCTCTTTGATATCATGCTGATCAACATGCCCTCTAAATACACCTCTGCTGTCTTCAACCAGAATCACTGCCTCATTGCCTGCGTCTGTAATGCGACCACCCCTCATCACTGTCAAGTGCTCCCTAAAACACTTCAGTGTTCCCTAAAACACCTCATCTCGTCAGTAGAGGATGCCTGGTTGCTCTTTAAAAGTGCTTTCCTCACCATCTTAAATAAGCATGCCCCATTAATATAATGTAGAACTAAGAACAGATATAGCCCTTGGTTCACCCCAGACTTGACTGCCCTTGACCAGCACAAAAACATCCCATGGCGTTCTGCATCAGCATCGAATAGCCCCCGCGATATGCAACTTTTCAGGGAGGTCAGGAACCATTATACACAGTCAGTTAGGAAAGCTAAGTCTAGCTTTTACAAACAGAAATTTGCATCCTGTAGCACTAATTTGAAAAAGTTTTGGGACACTGTAAAGTCCATGGAGAATAACAGCACCTCCTCCCAGCTGCCCACTGCACTGAGGATAGGAAATACTGTCACCGCCAATAAATCTACGATCATTTCAATAAGCATTTTTTCTACGGCTGGCCATGCTTTCCGCCTGGCTACCCCTACCGCGGCCAACAGCTCTGCACCCACTGCTGCAACTTGCCCAAGCCTCCCTCCGCTTCTCCTTCACCCAAATCCAGATAGCTGAGGTATACAACCTGGACCCTTCTTTCTAGAATTATCCACCAAATTCTTTTGCAACACCTATAATTTGTCTTTTCTCCCCTCTTTAGTATCGCCTGAGATCCCTCAAAGTTTTGAAAGCTGCCGCAGTCATCCCACTCTTCAAAGGGGAGACACTCTAGACCCAAACTGTTATAGACCTATATCCATCCTACCCTGCCTTTCTAAAATCTTCGAAAGCCAAGTTAACAAACAGATCACCGAACATTTCGAATCCCACCATACCTTCTGCATAATGCAATTTAGTTCCCAAGCTGGTCATGGGTACACTTCAACCATGCTCAAGGTCCTAAATGATAACATAACCGCCATCGATAAGAGACAATTCAGTGCAGCTGTATTCATCGACCTGGCCAAGGCTTTCAACTCTGTCAATCACTGCATTCTTACCGGCAGACCCATTAGCCTTGGTTTCTCAAATGACTGCCTCGCCTGGTTCACCAACTACTTCTCTGATAGAGTTCAGTGTGTCAAATCGGAGGGCCTGTTGTCCGGACCTCTGGCAGTCTTTATGGGGGTGCCACAGGGTTCAATTCTCAGGCCGACTCTTTTCTCTGTATATATCAATGATGTCGCTCCTGCTATTGGTGATATTTTTTTGATCCACCTCTACACAGACGACACCATTCTGCATACATCTGGCCCTTCATTGGTCACTGTGTTAATAAACCTCCAAACAAGCTTCAATAACACTCCTTCCGTGGCTTCCAACTGCTTTTAAATGCTAGTAAAACTAAATGCATGCTCTTCAACCGATTTACTACCCACCTTCCCGACAAGTATCACTACTCTGGACGGTTCTGACTTAGAATATGTGGACAACTACAAATACCTAGGTGTCTGGTTAGACCATAAACTCTCCGTCCAGACTCACATTAAGCATCTACAATCCAAAATTAAATATAGAATCGGCTACCTATTTCGCAGCAAAGCCTCCTTCACTCATGCTGCCAAACATACCCTTGTAAAGCTGACTATCCTACCAATCCTTGACTTCGGCGATGTCATTTACAAATAGCCTCCAACAAGCTACTCAGCAAACCCGATGCAGTATATCACAGTGCCATCCATTTTGTCACTGATGATCTCATTGGCTGGCCCTCGCTACATATTAATCGCCAAACCCACTGGCTCCAGGTCATCTATAAGTACATTAGGGCTACTTACCACTGTTTACCAACTGTACAACGTTTATACCGGTAACTTGCAAAGGAAACACTAACAGTACAACGGCAAATGCGTCCTTCTGCTGCTTGACAGGCAGAGCCCACAAAGGATGGGAAATTGAAATAAATCATTCATACTTGTCAGGTATAGTTTGCTTTTATATCACTCAAATATCCAATTAATGGTGGCCAATATTGATAGATCGCCTCACACATCTGAAATGACATGATCAATTGATGTTTACTGATCATAAAAAGCATGCAGTTACTTGCTGTATACCTCCTGTTGATTTGTGCAATTGTTTTGCATGGAATAATTGGATATTTGTTGTTCTGACTATGCTCTTTAACAATCCCTTAAACGGCACGCAGTTGTCAATGGTTTTAGCGGCGCTGGGGTTCTCCTTGCCCCTCAGCAGGCAAATCTAACGCTCTGCACCTTATTGTGATGTTTTATTGACAACGACTGATGTAAGAATGCATTTTGTTATTGTTTTTGAACATTCTCATGTTGAGCAGAGCTGTCTGGACTCCCTGGGGTAGAACTGTTATTGCATTTATGGCTGAGAAACAATCTATGAATAAAGATTAATAGCATGCAGACTGTGACTAAGCACATACTGTACACACACACACACACACACACTACTTCCTGACACACACTTACTGTAGTTCCTAGAAACAAACAGTGCCAGGCCTGTAACTCAGCCTACCATGGGGATAGTGTACAGTACTTCTGTTTTGAGTTAGCGTGGCTGTGCTGCGTTTACATCACTGCTGGCACAGAGATTGTCGTCCCTGGCTGCTCTGCATGTCGATGTCTCAGGCAGGACATGCTGGAGTACTTCCTGTTGTTAACGCGCTGTCTGCCTGATTATCTCTCTTCTCTCCCTTCCTACCCAGAGTGGAGCGGATTCACTGAGCTACACGGTTAATGGGACATCAGAGAACATTTGAGACAATTAAAAAAGAGCACAAGCAAACTATTGCAATACTGTCCAATGGGGAATAAAATATGTTAAGAAACAGGAAAACAGTCGCTACTTGTTATTTTGGGTTTTTCGTCTTGGTCAGGCCCAAAGATACAGGGCTAAGTTCATACGTGTGCATGCCATGAATCCAAACAGCCAATTTCAGGGAAATGTGTCACAAAACACGAGAGACTTGCATATGTTGCGTGTTTCCTTACATGTAACTAACTAAACCTTATAGTTTGAGGGCTTTTGCTTTTATTTATTTAGCCCTTTTTACACTTTTCAAAAACCTTCAAAACAGAAATCCCCTGCATTAAGAACATGCTTTGCAATAACCAGCTAAGGTATACTTAACTAAGCCTCTGTCAGAAATAGCCAAACAACTGCAGTTTAAGGGGCAAATTAGAGGATGACACATCTCACGTAGCGTTAGCCGCTAACATAGCATTACCATCACTGTCTGAGAGGATGACATAATGACAGACGTGGCTAATAGCAATGTTACCGTCACAGAGGGTAGGGAAAACTAGGGGCTTAGCCACCCCAGTATAAACCATCTGATGTGGTTGCTAATGGTAGCTAGCTGATAAACTTTGAGCTGAAAGGAGGGAAGAAAAAGAGGGGGTGAACCACAAGTATAATTAGTAATACAGTACCAGCCAGTATAGCCCACACAAGAGCACAGGGCTTTACAGTAGTAGTCTATCAGTCCTTTCTCTCCATTATAATACCACTGGTCAGTGATTTAACAGATTGCAGTGCTACTGTGTCCGTGTTCTTTGGTAAACAAATAGTTTGTATTCATCCTTATGACTTAGGAAACAAACAAGCTGTTCCTGGCTGCCTTTGGCTTATCCCGACTGAACAGTCAGCCTTTCCAGATGGCCAACAGCCTCTCCGTTAAATCCTAGCAGTACAAAAGCAAGCTTGATATGCGCCAGCCACCAGTTCTCTCATCCACAGTTATTCCTGTCCATGTGACCATGTAACTCAGAGTTTCCTGGTCAAGTGGTCAGGAAAAACTACTGGCCCATCTCAGCGCTTCTGATCACCACAGTCCAGACAGTTACGCCACAGTTCACGCCAGGCCCTGCTCAGATAGGTAAAGTACAAGCCATGGTATTTTCACAAAGTTAGCCTGGGTTAGTGGCCAACGCTACAACATACCTCTCCAAGTCAACATAATAACATATAAACTTGGGCCAGATGTTGCCAGGATTAATCAAAACAGTCAGACCTTAAGGTCAGCTCCAAACAAACACGTAGCCAGACCTCTCCTCACACACAAGCACACACACACACACACACACCAGATAAACTCTGAACACATCGCAAAATATAGCTAGCCTAGACACATTCACGAACACAGAAATGTGTCTCCCACCAACAAACACGACACTGTAATTATCCAATTTCTGAGTTGGATTGATAAATCTGTCACCGCACAGAAAGAGAGACGGGGGTGATTTGAGACAGGAAAAAGAGAATGAAAGAGAGGTGGATCAAAGAGAGAATGATATAGACAGGTGGTAGGTAGAAGGGTGAAACTAGTGGATGAAAGAAACTGTGGGTAAATGTTGAAAAAGAAAAGATAGAAATAGAAAGGGTGAGAAGAAATATAAGTGAGATAGAGGCAGACCGATGCAGCTGGCAAGACAAGGCCCCAGTGTGTATGTGTGTATGTCTGTGTGTCTGTCAGTATTTGGTATTTAGAGTGAGTTCACACACAGCTCCTCCAGACATAGACCTCACCCTTATCCTGCCTGGACTGGACTGGCACACACACAGGGCAGCACATCAGAGAGAGATGGAGGAAAGAAACAAGGAGAGGGGAAGAGAAGAGAAAGAGGGTGGAGAGCATGGATAAGATGAAGTGTGAGGTATAGAAAGATGGAGTGATAAAAAGTAAAGAGGGACTGCTGTATTAAGGGTCTTACCCTGGGAGCTGGGGGTCCGTGGTCATCGAGATACGTGGACTCTCCTGTGAAGAAACAGGTATAGATATGTAGAATGTGATAATATTCAGAGGGACTACAGTCCAACAGTCATATTATGGCAAATCCACTGGCAGCACAGATTCACAGGCTAGTGAACTCAAGTCAAGAGTGACCAAAGTACTTAATAAATGTCAGACAGACAGGCAGACCACAGGTGTAATAAAAATCTATATCCAGCCACAACAATCTTCAAGAGCCAACTAGAAAAAAAACGGTCCGTCACGATCCCTCTAAGAAAAATAGAGCAGCCTTCACATCTACATAAAGTGTGGGAATGTCGTCATGAGCGAGTTACAGTGGCTCCTCCTTTCAAAGTTGCGTCATACTGCGGCACACCCTGCGTACTGCTGCAGCATTCTGTGGCACGTCATTTAATTCTCAGCCATTTCTGTTACTGCAAGTTATTGCTAGTTTGACCAGCAGAGTTCATCTTTGAGAAGCATTTGATAGTATTCCGTATTGGCATTACCAGATAATTTAAAACCTTTTTTGTAATAGTATATGGCTTATTTCATTTGATTAATATTATGGTGTTTCCATTCAGAGAAAAATTGTCCGTTTGCAAATTCAGACGTTTCCCTCTCTGAGCGCACACTGGACATTCGGACCAAGGAGTAGGGTTGATTTGAGCATTCTGGCCCTACGGCGGCAGTCAAGCACCCAAGCTAACGGTGCTTCGACGGTGGCTGTTGTCTATTTTTGCAGAGCGTCCCTGGTTTGAGTCCAGGTAGGGGCGAGGAGAGGGACGGAAGCAAAACTGTTACACATGCACCATTGTAATCGATCGCAAGACCAGA
This sequence comes from Oncorhynchus masou masou, assembly GCF_036934945.1. Taxonomy (NCBI): domain Eukaryota; kingdom Metazoa; phylum Chordata; class Actinopteri; order Salmoniformes; family Salmonidae; genus Oncorhynchus; species Oncorhynchus masou. Next base: position 6,884,571 of record NC_088230.1, on the reverse strand, counting down.
AATAGTCAGAGGTTTTTATTTTTTCCCTACTTTTTTTATTACGTAGACATAAGCACAGTTGACACCATCGAGGTGCGGATGTTAACTTTCTCCCTAAGTTGTTTTTTTCCAGTTTCGTCCGACGAACAGATTGTAGTGGTAAAATAAAAAGGGATACATTTTTATAGAATTCTAAGCATCACTCCAGTCAAAACAGGCTCTGCGAACGTTCGATTCCATTCATTTGCTATGGGCTCGTGCTAGTATTCCAGTTTAGCCAACGTTCTTAAGCCGTTTTTCAGCCTTGGTTGAATTTTGACTCGTTCTATTGCCCAGCATATAGATATCCAGAGCGAATTTAGGAAAGCACCCGAATGTCCATTGAGAAAGCACAAAGGCTATACCATTTAGCTAAGCTAAGAATGACGGGAATAATCAAGTCATTAAACATTGGATAGTTAGCCTATAGTTAATATACTGGCAAGTTTGATGTATAACTACTTACGTTAGGTAGCTAGCTAACATACCGGTACATACTGCTGTAATGATATGCTATGTGGTTCGTAAGGACAGCGTAGCTAACAAATTGTCAGCCAACATAACGTGTAAGGTAGAAATAGAAGGTAAAGTCATGATTTCCCTGGGGGTTAGCCTTACAATAACCAAGTGGTGAGACACATAGCCCTCTATATTTAAATGTTTCAGGTACACTCCGATAGGTGTCAGTGTCACATACAGTCTCTTCTATTGACATTATCTTCTATTGTTTGTCATCGTGTCTGTTTTTCAGCATAAAGTATTCTGTAGCCACTTAGTGTGGACACCAGGTGAGACCACACACACACACAAACAGTCTCTCTTCTTCATTTTATCCCTCTCCCCTTTCTCCCTAAATCCTCTAGGTTGTATGAGCTGTTTTGGTGAACCCCTCCCACATCTGAACTGGCTGACACAGAGGGCACAGCATGATCATAGGTGAGATGTCACTTGGTCGGGTCAACAAGAAGTATTATTAAAGAGATGCTTTACATTGAAATACAGACAGAGATGTAATAGTCCCAGAGTTAATGAGCCAAGGTTAGTTTTGCATTTAACCTCCTGATGATTATGATGACTGACCATGTTAGAATAAAAAAACAAGGCTTAATCATGCTCTCTCTCTATCCATCTGTCTCTCGTCTGCAGGTATGTTTTGATGTGAGTGAGGAAGCCAGTCCCGTCATCGCCACCTCACCCGCTCTTAAGATAACTTTCGATCCAACTGGGGGCCCAAGGCTGGTTAGGAGACACCGCAATTGTGATGAACTGCGAGAATATTAGGGTAGCACTGTAATTCATGAATCATATGCTGTCTGCCGCTGTTCTTACCTCTTTCTCTTTCTGTCTTCAACACCTCTCTCCCCACCTTGTCTTTCTTCCTCGTTTTAGAACGCACACCATATGTGCATTTAAGTACAGTTTGAACTTGTATTTATAATATTAAAATTATCATTATTATATTATTATAATGCATTTATGTATTTATAACACCTGGATAATGAACTTCTTTCAATAAAGCGTTCACATTCTCCACTGGTTGAAATTATCTCATTGAAATACTATCCTGTGTCCTCAGATTAATGCAGATGAAGGGAGTTAGATATGCATAGTTTTTTTCTATATATGAATTACAAATCAATCATGTTTCTAATCTATTGCATAGTCACAATGTGTAATCATTGATGTCCCAGGAGCAGGAGTGGTAAACACTGTTGAAGTGTATAATTGCAATACATACATGCAGACACAGCATCATTCATGAAATGGAGTTCGATATGACTGAAAAATAATGTCTCAGAGATTCACACCTGAACCACACCTTTAGTTGCTAAGGAAGAGTACATGTACAGGCTACAATGTGGGAATCTAATGCATGGTAATAACTACTGTATATAGGACTTGCATCCTTGGCACAATAAAGTTATTATATTCCACTCTATCCATAGGCTTCATTAATGCCATTCAGACTTGAAGTTGATACAACAACTATGATAGCTGAGGTTCATAGATTGGTATGAACGTTCAGAACGTTTTAAGGTCCATACATAGATCGGCTACATACTGTAGCTAGCTACACATCCATAGGCATACAGTTAAATAGTTAGCTAGCTATGTTACTTCAGCTGCATTTCAAGGCAAGCTTACACGAATGTACATTCAATTTGCAGTAAATGCTTTAGCTAGTTAGATTCTTTACATCTACTGTTTCACAAGACAACAGCCTGGTTTGCTGGTTCTCAGGAGTCCCTAAAACATTAAACAATACGAATTACAAATTCATTCTCCTAACACTAACGTAAACTCATGTAAACTCGTACATCACCTTGGTCCGTGCAATTGCCCTTATTTTAGCCCCCCAAAAAAGTAATCCTTACAGATCACCTGTAATGTCAATACCATTGTAAAGCGCAATTTCTCCCCTTTCCAACATTTTCAATTACATGACCTGAATGCTGCCCGTTTCTGCATAATTGAAGCAGGCAATGAGCCCCTTGGGGTCTTTTTAAAAATGGCGGGTGTGGAAGCGAAACTAATGCGTGATAGTGAGAAGGAGAGATGTGCGTGGAAAAATTGCTTTTTTTCACTCGATCTGTCCAACTTATCACCTTATTGCCTCTAAAATGTAAATAAAACACTATAAAGAGTTTATATAATGTGTCATTACATACCTATTAGAAGGTTTGTGTCGAATTTGAATCTGGTTTTTAGGGCGGCGCTAAAGTGATCTTAGAAGTAAACAACTGCTTTGAGAATGATGATCGCATGCAATGATGATGCAAAAATGACTAGGTATCCCCCCTTACCCCCGTCACTGTCCATTTCTTGTTTTTAAAGGATGAGAGAAGTCCTACACCTGGTGAAGAGAGATTGTAAAACATAAATAGTTGCTTTATGCGTGCTGTACGTTATGACATGACACGTCACGATGTAACGGAGGGTCCGTTTTTTCAACTTTTCTCCAATACTATAGAGCCATTACCATGTCGACCAACGCTTGAATAGAAACCTAGTTCACACCCCCAATTTTGAAGTCAACATAGTCGCTACAGTCCCATTAGTTTTCTTTGTAACCTCGTTTGAATGTTGCGGTTGCGCACATTTGTACGGAATGGGGTGAGTTTACGTTAGCTTGCTGGCTATTGTTAGCTAGCCAGATAACTTGCTAAATAGCAATTTTCGTAAATGAACATTATGAGCAAAACATATGCACAAATGTTTGTCTCTACATTAACTAATATATTCCTCTCAATTATACATTTTTTGCTTGACTCGTTATGACGTTATAACAACTTACGTCTGGTTCCACCGTAATATTTTGTCAGCCATCTTTGTTGAAGAACGTCACAAACGCAAGGGTGGCTCGCGTCAAAATTCATCATTGGAACCACTCGACATGATTGGTTACATAAAAACCTCGGCACCCAAATGCATATTGAGTGCTCTAACTTCCCCTTGTGGTGGTCTGGAGCAATGAAGCTGTGATGCTGGGTACCTCTAAGTCCAGTGGTGCAAGCTCGCAACTTTTAAAGGAGGAACCACTATACAGCCCATTTATATGGGTATCTGCCAGTGCGGAGCTATTTAATCTCGGACAAAGATCTCATACAGTAATTTTGCACGCCCAATTTTTCAGTTTTTGATTTGTTAAAAAAGTTTGAAATATCTAATAAATGTCGTTCCACTTCATGATTGTGTCCCACTTGTTGTTGATTCTTCACAAAAAAATACAGTTTTATATCTTTATGTTTGAAGCCTGAAATGTGGCAAAAGGTCGCAAAGTTCAAGGGGGCCGAAAACTTTCGCAAGGCACCATATAATGCTGTGTACTACTCCCCTCACAGAACAGCTCAAACCAGTGCTAACCAGAATAGAAAGAAGAGTGGGAGACTCCGGTGCACAACTGAGCAAGAGGACAAGTCGACTGGAGTGTCTACTTTGAGAAACATACGCTTCACAAGTCCTCAACTGGCAGCTTCATTTAATAGCACCCGCAAAACACCAGTCTCAACATCAACAATGAAGTTGCGACTCCGGGACGCTGGCCTTCTAGGCAGAGTTCCTCTGTCCAGTGTCTGTTATTTTCCCAATCTTAATCTTTTCTTTTTATTGGCCAGTCTAAGATATGGCATTTTTGTTGGAACTCTGCCTAGAAGGCCAGCACCCGGAGTTGCCACTTCACTGTTGATGTTGAGTCCGGTGTGTATATACTGTATGTGTAGTTGAAGTCGGAAGTTTACATACACCTTAGCAAAACACATTTAAACTCAGTGTTTCACAATTCCTGACATTTAATCCTAGTAAAAATTCCATATCTTAGGTCAGTTAGGATCACCCCTTTATTTTAAGAATGTGAAATGTCAGAATAGTAGAGAGAATTATTTAATTTCAGCTTTAATTTCTATCATCACATTCCCAGTGGGTCAGAAGTTTACATACACTCAATTAGTATTGCCTTTATAGTTGTTTAACTTGGGTCTAACGTTTCGGGTAGCTTTCCACAAGCTTCCCACAATAAGTTGGGTGAATTTTGGCCCATTCCTCCTGACAGAGCTGGTGTAACTGAGTCAGGTTTGTAGGCCTCCTTGCTCGCACACGCTTTTTCAGTTCTGCCCACACATTTTCTATAGGATTGAGGTCAGGGCTTTGTGATAGGGACTCCAATACCTTGACTTTATTGTCCTTAAGCCATTTTGCCACAACTTTGGAAGTATGCTTGCGGTCATTGTCCATATGGAAGACTCACTTGCGACCAAGCTTCATCTTCCTGACTGATGTCTTGAGATGTTGTTTCAATATATCCACATAATTTTCCTCTCTCATGATGCCATCTATTTTGTGAAGTGCACCAGTCCCTCCCTCAGCAAAGCACCCCCACAACATGATATTGCCACCCCCGTTCTTCACGGTTGGGATGGTGTTCTTCGGCTTGCAAGCATCCCCCTTTTTCCTCCAAACATAACGATGGTCTAAATGACCATTATGGCCATTTGTGTTTCATCAGACCAGATGACATTTCTCCAAAAAACATGATCTTTGTCCCCATGTGCAGTTGCAAACCATAGTCTGGCTTTTTTATGGCGGTTTTGGAGCAGTGGCTTCTTCCTTGCTGAGCGGTCGATATAGGACTTGTTTTACTGTGGATATAGATACTTTTGTACCTGTTTCCTCCAGCATCTTCACAAGCTAATTTGCTGTTGTTCTCGGATTGATTTGCACAAAATACGCTCATCTCTAGGAGAGAGAACGCTTCTCCTTCCTGAGCGTTATGATGTTTGCATGGTCCCATGGTGTTTATACTTGTGTACTATTGTTTTTACAGATGAACGTGGTACCTTCAGGTGTTTGGAAATTGCTGGTTCATCCAATCAGACTTGTGGAGGTCAACCATTTTTTTCTGAGGTTTGTTGAGGTCTTGGATGATTTATTTTGATTTTCCCATGATGTCAAGCAAAGAGGCACTGATTTTGAAGGTAGGCCTTGAAATAAATCCACAGGTACACCTCCAATTGACTCAAATTATGTCAATTTGCCTATCAGAAGCTTCTAAAACCATTTCTGGATTTTTTCAAGCTGTTTAAAGGCACAGTCAACTTAGTGTATGTAAACTTCTGAAATTGAATTGAGGGGGGGGGGGGTGGTTGGGTTGTTCTTAAACATAAAGAGAAGGGAGGACCTCTACTTGAGTCTTGCTGGCAATAATGCTTGGATGACACACCTAGGAGAGTGAGTGCAACTGTTGAAACCACTTCTAATGCATACAGTAACAGACTCATTATTCATTGGTCTGAGCTGTGTCGACCAAAGCCTTCTCTCTTGGCGTGGGCTCATTAGTTCTAGGCTTGTATAGGAAGTACGTTGCATGACTTGTAAGGACTGTTTACACTTTCTGATGGTGGTGTTTGGACTCTGGGCAATTAGTTCTCTAAAGAGTGGCCTGGTGTCAGAATCACACACCCACACACACACCCACACACACACCCCCACACACACACACACACACACACACACACACACACACACACACACACACACACACACACACACACACACACACACACACACACACACACACACACACACACACACACACACACACACACACACACACACACACACACACACACACACACACACACACACACACACCCCAGCAAGATCCTTGCAGGCCTCTGAGTTATATAGTGGCCCCCTCCCAGTTAGGGGGAGTGATGAGCTCTACAGCAGAGTCTCACAACTCAATCGCTGGTTGAAAACTGTTTTCTGCCCCTCCGAAAAGTTAGAATTTGTAGATAATTGGCCCTCTTTTTGGGACTCACCCACAAACAGGACCAAGCCTGACCTGCTGAGGAGTGACGGACTCCATCCTAGCTGGAGGGGTGCTCTCATCTTATCTACCAACATAGACAGGGCTCTAACTCCTCTAGCTCCACAATGAAATAGGGTGCAGGCCAGGCAGCAGGCTGTTAGCCAGCCTGCCAGCATAGTGGAGTCTGCCACTAGCATAGTCAGTGTAGTCAGCTCAGCTATCACCATTGAGACCGTGTCTGTGCCTCGACCTAGGTTGCGCAAAACTAAACATGGCGGTGTTCGCCTTAGCAATCTCACTAGGATAAAGACCACCTCCATTCCTGTCATTATTGAAAGAGATCATGATACCTCACATCTCAAAATAGGGCTACTTAATGTTAGATCCCTTACTTCAAAGGCAATTATAGTCAATGAACTAATCACTGATCATAATCTTGATGTGATTGGCCTGACTGAAACATGGCTTAAGCCTGATGAATTTACTGTGTTAAATGAGGCCTCACCTCCTGGCTACACTAGTGACCATATCCCCGTGCATCCCGCAAAGGCGGAGGTGTTGCTAACATTTACGATAGCAAATTTCAATTTACAAAAAAAAAAATGACGTTTTCGTCTTTTGAGCTTCTAGTCATGAAATCTATGCAGCCTACTCAATCACTTTTTATAGCTACTGTTTACAGGCCTCCTGGGTCATATACAGCGTTCCTCACTGAGTTCCCTGAATTCCTATCGGACCTTGTAGTCATAGCAGATAATATTCTAATCTTTGGTGACTTTAATATTCACATGGAAAAGTCCACAGACCCACTCCAAAAGGCTTTCGGAGCCATCATCGACTCAGTGGGTTTTGTCCAACATGTCTCTGGACCCACTCACTGTCACAGTCATACGCTGGACCTAGTTTTGTCCCATGGAATAAATGTTGTGGATCTTAATGTTTTCCTCATAATCCAGGACTATCGGACCACCATTTTATTACGTTTGCAATTGCAACAAATAATCTGCTCAGACCCCAACCAAGGAACATCAAAAGTCGTGCTATAAATTCACAGACAACACAAAGATTCCTTGATGTCCTTCCAGATTCCCTCTGTCTACCCAATGACACCAGAGGACAAAAATCAGTTAACCACCTAACTGAGGAACTCAATTTAACCTTGCGCAATACCCTAGATGCAGTTGCACCCCTAAAAACTAAAAACATTTCTCATAAGAAACTAGCTCCCTGGTACACAGAAAATACCCGAGCTCTGAAGCAAGCTTCCAGAAAATTGGAACGGAAATGGCGCCACACCAAACTGGAAGTCTTCCGTCTAGCTTGGAAAGACAGTACCGTGCAGTACCGAAGAGCCCTTACTGCTGCTCGATCATCCTATTTTTCTAACTTAATTGAGGACAATAAGAACAATCCAAAATTCCTTTTTGATACGGTCGCAAAGCTAACTAAAAAGCAGCATTCCCCAAGAGAGGATGACTTTCACTTTAGCAGTGATAAATTCATGAACTTCTTTGAGGAAAAATTATGATTATTAGAAAGCAAATTACAGACTCCTCCTTAAATCTGCGTATTCCTTCAAAGCTCAGTTGTCCTGAGTCTGCACAACTCTGCGTGGACCTAGGATCAAGAGAGACGCTCAAGTGTTTTAGTACTATATCTCTTGACACAATGATGAAAATAATCATGGCCTCTAAACCTTCAAGCTGCTTACTGGACCCTATTCCAACTAAACTACTGAAAGAGCTGCTTCCTGTGCTTGGCCCTCCTATGTTGAACATAATAAACGGCTCTCTATCCACCGGATGTGTACCAAACTCACTAAAAGTGGCAGTAATAAAGCCTCTCTTGAAAAAGCCAAACCTTGACCCAGAAAATATAAAAAACTATCGGCCTATATCGAATCTTCCATTCCTCTCAAAAATCTTAGAAAAGGCTGTTGCTCAGCAACTCACTGCCTTCCTGAAGACAAACAATGTATATGAAATGCTTCAGTCTGGTTTTAGACCCCATCATAGCACTGAGACGGCACTTGTGAAGGTGGTAAATGACATTTTAATGGCATCGGACCGAGGCTCTGCATCTGTCCTCGTGCTCCTAGACCTTAGTGCTGCTTTTGATACCATCGATCACCACATTCTTTTGGAGAGATTGGAAACCCAAATTGGTCTACACGGTCAAGTTCTGGCCTGGTTTAGATCTTATCTGTCGGAAAGATATCAGTTTGTCTCTGTGGATGGTTTGTCCTCTGACAAATCAACTGTAAATTTCGGTGTTCCTCAAGGTTCCGTTTTAGGACCGCTGTTGTTTTCACTATATATTTTACCTCTTGGGGATGTTATTCGAAAACATAATGTTAACTTTCACTGCTATGCGGATGATACACAGCTGTACATTTCAATGAAACATGGTGAAGCCCCAAAATTGCCCTCGCTAGAAGCATGTGTTTCAGACATAAGGAAGTGGATGGCAGCAAACTTTCTACTTTTAAACTCGGATAAAACAGAGATGCTTGTTCTAGGTCCCAAGAAACAAAGAGATCTTCTGTTGAATCTGACAATTAATCTTAATGGTTGTACAGTCATCTCAAATAAAACTGTGAAGGACCTCGGCGTTACTCTGGACCCTGATCTCTCTTTTGAAGAACATATCAAGACCATTTCAAGGACAGCTTTTTTCCATCTACGTAACATTGCAAAAATCAGAAACTTTCTGTCCAAAAATGATGCAGAAAAATTAATCCATGCTTTTGTCACTTCTAGGTTAGACTACTGCAATGCTCTACTTTCCGGCTACCCGGATAAAGCACTAAATAAACTTCAGTTAGTGCTAAATACGGCTGCTAGAATCCTGACTAGAACCAAAAATTTGATCATATTACTCCAGTGCTAGCCTCCCTACACTGGCTTCCTGTCAAAGCAAGGGCTGATTTCAAGGTTTTACTGCTAACCTACAAAGCATTGCATGGGCTTGCTCCTACCTATCTCTCTGATTTGGTCCTGCCGTACATACCTACACGTACGCTACGGTCACAAGACGCAGGCCTCCTAATTGTCCCTAGAATTTCTAAGCAAACAGCTGGAGGCAGGGCTTTCTCCTATAGAGCTCCATTTTTATGGAACGGTCTGCCTACCCATGTCAGAGACGCAAACTCGGTCTCAACCTTTAAGTCTTTACTGAAGACTCATCTCTTCAGTGGGTCATATGATTGAGTGTAGTCTGGCCCAGGAGTGGGAAGGTGAACGGAAAGGCTCTGGAGCAACGAACCACCCTTGCTGTCTCTGCCTGGCCGGTTCCCCTCTTTCCACTGGGATTCTCTGCCTCTAACCCTATTACAGGGCTGAGTCACTGGCTTGCTGGGGCTCTCTCTCATGCCGTCCCTGAGGGGGTGCGTCACCTGAGTGGGTTGATTCACTGATGTGGTCATCCTGTCTGGGTTGGCGCCCCCCTTGGGTTGTGCCGTGGCGGAGATCTTTGCGGGCTATACTCAGCTTTGTCTCAGGATGGTAAGTTGGTGGTTGAAGATATCCCTCCAGTGGTGTGGGGGCTGTGCTTTGGCATAGTGGGTGGGGTTATATCCTTCCTGTTTGGCCCTGTCCGGGGTGTCCTCGGGTGGGGCCACAGTGTCTCCTGACCCCTCCTGTCTCAGCCTTCAGTATTTATGCTGCAGTAGTTTATGTGTCGGGGGGCTGGGGTCAGTTTGTTATATCTGGAGTACTTCTCCTGTCCAATTCGGTGTCCTGTGTGAATCTAAGTGTGTGTTCTCTAATTCTCTCCTTCTCTCTCTCGGAGGACCTGAGCCCTAGGACCATGCCCCAGGACTACCTGACATGATGACTCCTTGCTGTCCCCAGTCCACCTGGCCGTGCTGCTGCTCCAGTTTCAACTGAACCGCGGCCCTAGGACCATGCCCCAGGACTACTTGACATGATGACTCCTTGCTGTCCCCAGTCCACCTGGCCGTGCTGCTGCTCCAGTTTCAACTGTTCTGCCTTATTATTATTCGACCATGCTGGTCATTTATGAACATTTGAACATCTTGGCCATGTTCTGTTATAATCTCTACCCGGCACAGCCAGAAGAGGACTGGCCACCCCACATAGCCTGGTTCCTCTCTAGGTTTCTTCCTAGGTTTTGGCTTTTCTAGGGAGTTTTTCCTAGCCACCGTGCTTCTACACCTGCATTGCTTGCTGTTTGGGGTTTTAGGCTGGGTTTCTGTACAGCACTTTGAGATATCAGCTGATGTACGAAGGGCTATATAAATAAATTTGATTTGATTTGATTTGATTCCTACAGCACTTCTTTAGTACATTAGTTTATCACCTGCTACAGTATATTAATACGGAGACAGCTGCACTGTGCACACACCCTCAGGTGTGTCTGCTGCACACACACACACATGCATTCTTGCTGAGGAATGATGTGGGAGGCTTGTCGTGCAGAGGTATCTGAGGTCATTCCAGGGCGGGGAAACGATAGATAGATCCTCCCTGTCGTTCATCTTCAGGACCGACCCCCTTTGTGTGTTTCTCATTTGCTCTGTGCATCGGGATTGGAACTAATTTCTTCCAGGGCACATGCTCGTAAAAACAGACAGCTGCCATCCACCCACACCACCCACAACGACAGGAGCGGTGGAATCTACTGAGCCTCCATGGAGTTATGTGTTCTTCTTTAGTCCCATGTTCATTGTCACCTAAATCAGAGCCATTTTGGCTGCATTCACAACTGAACACAGCCCACACAGACTTAAACTATGGATGGATTCTTTGGTTTCATGCTATGGATATAAGTTCTATGGCTGTTTGGAGTAGAAACATCTATGGTATATATCTTCTCACACTGGAGCCATGATGGTCTTTGATGAACAGCCCTCTTTCTTATATGACACTCAATAATTGAGGCCAATTTACAGAGGTCATGGATAACAGTGATTAAAGAAAGGGAGAAATTAGATGGAGGAGGAAGGGAGGGAGATATGGGGGAGGAAGGGGGGGATGGGGGAGGAAGGTAGAGATGGGAGAGATGGAGAGAAACAGGAGGTGGGAAGATGGGGGAGGAAGGGGGAGAAAGGTAAAGATTGGAGAGATGGGAGAGAACAGGAGATGGGGAAGAAGGGAGAGATGGGGTAGGAAGAGGGAGATGGGGAAGAAGGGAGAGATGAAGGAGGAAGGTAGAGAAGGCAGAGATGGGGTTGAACATGAGACATGGGGGAGGAAGGGAGAGATGGGGGAGAAGGGCTTGGGTGCACACAGGAAGAGACGTTGATGTTCCTTGACCCTCAGATAACTCCTTCAACTGACTCACAGCCAGGGGTTACAGGGAGGTGAGTGTAGGTGTCTCTCTTTCTGTATTTGTGTGTTTGTGTGGCCAATGGGTTAATAGGATTCATGTGTCATGGGACACATGGTAGTGCTACTGGCTGAGATACAGATGAAGGTTGCAGCACGGTAGGAGGTGCCATCAAACCTAACTGTTATTTTTCTCATTAGCTACCCATATGTAGTTTATATGTTTATTCATCAGAAAATATCAAGCTTGATTAATTCATGTGGTTGTATAAAAACAGTAAATAGATTGTAATTGAGCATTCCATTTTGTAAAAGGAAACAAAGACCCTGATACGAAACATCTACACAAACTATGGAAAACTCCATCAGCAAATCTCAGTCTTTGCAACAAACGTTCCCAAATTCCCAATAGCTTTTCTATATATCCAAGATGGCGATGTCTTGTCCCGTCCTTTGTATATACCATTTTTTCTTCTCATATATTTAGTATATATTATTTTTTAAATCTAATTTTCCATATACGGACTGAACATACTCTCCTGCAACCTGCCTTACCCAATGTGGTATGGATCTGTTATATTTACACTTTTTAACCGGCACCCCCTTCTGAAGCTAGCCAGCTTACTAGCTACTAGTTAGCCTGGAGCTAGCCTCGAACTAGGTCTATCTCCCGGCTAGCTGAAGAGATTCCATCAAGCAATCTCTGGGCTTCAATTACCTTTTTTGCCAATTGTACTGTAACCTTTGCTGCCGACACGGAGCCCCGCCGATCCATCACGACTGGTCTACTGACATAACCGTCCGAGGGGGTTTCTGTCCCGAAGCTAGCACCAGTTAGCCTGTAGCTAGCCTCGAGCTAGGTCCTTCTCCTGGCTAGCCAAAAAATTCCATCAGATAATTCCTGGCCTTCAATACCTCTTCTGCCAATTGGCTGGACCCTTTGTTGCAGACACGGAGCCTAGCCGATCCATCACAACTGGTCTACTGACGTAACCGCACGAGGAGGTTTCAGACTCTTGTTGTGACGTCCCCCTGAGGCTCATCTGCTAGCCCCGGCCTGCTAGCTGTCTGAATCGCCATGCCTCCAGCTCACCTAGCTACTTACTGGACCCTATGATCACTAGGCTACACATGCCTCTCCCTAATGTCAATACGCCTTGTCTATTGCTGTTTTTGCTTATTGCTTATTTCACTTTAGAGCCTCCAGCACTGCTCAATATGTCTTAGCTAGTCCTTATGTTCCACTCCCCACACATGTGGTGACCTCACCTGGCTTAAATTGTGCATCTAGAGATAACACCTCTCATCACTCAATGCCTAGGCTTACCTCCATTGTACACACATCCTAACATACCCGTATCTGTACATTATGCCTTGAATCTATTCTTCTGCGCCAAGAAACCTGCTCCTGTTACTCTCTGTTCCGAAAGCACTAGACGACCAGTTATTGTAGCCTTTAGCCGTACTCAAATCCAACTCCTCCTCTGTTCCTCTGGTGATGTAGAGAGAGACCTATGCCCAGCAGCCCCCAGCATCACTCCCATTCCCCAGGCGTTCTCATTTGTTGACTTCTGTAACCGTAAAAACATTGGCTTCATGCATGTTAACATCAGAAGCCTCCTCCCTAAGTTTGTTTTATTCACTGCTTTAGCCCACTCCTCCAACCCGGATGCCCGAGCCATGTCTGAATCCTGGCTTAGGAAGGCCACCAAAAATCATGAAATTTCAGTCCCTAACTATAACATTTTCCGACCAGATAGAATTTCCAAAGGGGGCAGCGTTGCAATCTACTGCAGAGATAGCCTGCAGAGTTCTGTCACACTATCCAGGTTTGTGCCCATAAAATTTGAGCTTCTACTTTTAAAAATTCACCTTTCCAGAAACAAATCTCTCACCATTTCCGCTTGTTATAGACCTCCCTCAGCCCCCAGTTGGGCCCTGGACACCATATGTGAATTGATCGCCCCCCATCTATCTTCAGAGTTCGTACTGTTAGGTGACATAAACTGGGATATGCTCCCTGAAACACTTAAGCGAGCAGGCCATTCTAATCGCCCTGGCCTGGGTATCCTGGAAGGATATTGACCTAATTCCATCAGGAGAGGATGCCTGGTTGCTCTTCAAAAGTGCTTTCCTCTCCATCTTAAATAAGCATGCCCCATTCAAAAAATGTAGAACTAAGAACAGATATAGCCCTTGGGACACCCCAGACTTGACTGCCCTTGACCAGCACAAAAACATCCTGAGGCATTCTGCATTAGCATCTAATAGCTCCCACGATATGCAACTTTTCAGGAACCAATATACTCAGTCAATTAGGAAAGCTAAGGCTAGCTTCTTCAAACAGAAATTTGCTTCCTGCTGCACTAATTCCCAAAAGTTTTAGGACACTGTAAAGTCCATGGAGAATAAGAGCATCTCCTCCCAGCTGCTCACTGTACTGAGGATAGGAAACACCTTCACCACTGATAAATCTACAATAATTGATCATTTCAATAAGCATTTTTCCACAGCTGGCCATGCATTCAACCTGGCCACCCCTACCCTTGCCAACATCTCAGCACCCTCTGCAGCAACTTGCCCCCCCCCGCTTATTCTTCACCCAAATCTAGGCAGTCTGGACCCTCTATTTCTAAATTATCAGCCGAAAATGTTACAACCCTTATTACTAGCCTATTCAAACTCTTTTCGTGTCGTCTGAGATCGGCAAAGATTGGAAAGCTGCCGCAGTCATCCCCCTCTTCAAAGGGGGAGACACTGTAGAGCTAAACTAATATAGGCCTATATCCATCCTGCACCGTCTTTCTAAAATCTTTGAAAGCCAATTTAACAAACAGATCACCAATCATTTTGAATCCCACCGCACCTTCTCCACTATGCAATCTGGGTTCCGAGCTGGTCATGGGTGCACCTCAGCCACGCTCAAGGTCCTAATCGATATCATAACCGCCATCAATAAAAGACAGTACTGTGCAGCTGTATTCATTGACCTGGCCAAGGCTTTAGACTCTGTTAATCACCACATTCTTATCGGCAAACTCAATAGCCTTGGCTTCTCAAATGACTGCCTCGCCTGGTTCACCAACTACTTCTCAGAAAGGGTTCCGTTTGTCATATCGGAGTGCCTGTTGGCCGGACCTCGGGCAGTCTCTATGGGGATGCCACAGGGTTCAATTCTCAGGCCGACTCTTTTCTCTGTATATATCAACGATGTCGCTCTAGCTGCTGGTGTATCTCTGATCCACCTCTACGCAGACGACACCATTCTGTACACATCTGGCCCTTCTTTGGACACTGTGCTAATAAACCTCCAAACGAGATTAAACGCCATACAACACTCCTTCCATGGCCTCCAACTGCTTTTAAATGCTAGTAAAACTAAATGCATGCTCCTCAACCGATTGCTGCCCGCACCCTTCTGCCCGACAAGCACCACTACCCTGGACGGTTCTGACTTAGAAAATGTGGACAACTACAAATACCTAGGTGTCTGGTTAGACTGTAAACTCTCCTTCCAGACTCGTATTAAGCATCTCCATTCCAAAATTAAATCTAGAATCTTCCAATTTCGCAACAAAGCTACATTCACTCATGCCGCCAAACATACCCTCGTAAAACTGACTATCCTACCGATCCTTGACTTTGGTGATGTCATTTACAAAATAGCCCCCAACACTCTCCTCAGCAAGCTGGATGCAGCAAGCTGGATCACAGTGCCATCAGTTTTGTCACCAAAGCCCCATATACTACCCACCACTGTGACCTCTATGCTCTCGTTGGCTGGCCCGCACTACATACCCGTCGCCAAACCCACTGGCTCAAGGTCATCTATAAGTCTCTGCTAGGCAAAGCGCTGCCTTATCTAAACTCACTGGTCACCATAGCAACACCCACCGTTAGCACGCGCTCCAGCTGGTACATTACACTGGTACCCCAAAGCAAACACGTACTTTGGCCTCCTTTCCTTCCAGTTCTTTGCTGCCAATGATTGGAACAAAGTGCAAAAATCTCTGAAGCTGCCTATATCTCCCTCTCGAACTTTAAGCATCAGCTGTCTGAGCTTATCGATCACTGTACCTGTACATAGCCAGTAAATAGCACAGCCGTCTACCTCATATCCATATTATTACTTTTCCTCTTGCACCCCAGGATCTCTACTTGTACATCATCATCTGCATATCTACAGTTGACGTCACAAGTTTAAATACACTTCGGTTGAAGTCATTAAAACTTGTTTTTCAAACACTCCACACATTTCTTGTTAACAAACCATAATTTTGGCAAGTTGGTTAGGACATCTACTTTGTGCATGACACAAATAATATTTCCAACAATTGTTAACAGACAGATATTTCACTTATAATTCACTGTATCACAATTCCAGTGGGTCAGAAATGTACACACACTAAGTTGACTGTGTCTTTAAAAAGGTTGGAAAATTCCAGAAAATGATGGCTTTAGAAGCTGCTGATCATTTGAGTCAATTGGAGGTGTACATGTGGATGTATCTTAAGGCCTACCTTCAAACTCAGTACATATTTGCTTGATATCATGGGAAAATCAAAAGAAATCAGCTAAGACCTCAACATTTTTTTGTAGACCTCCACAAATCTGGTTCATCCTTGGGAGCAATTTCCAAACGCCTGAAGGTACCACGTTCATCTGTAGAAACAATAGTACACAAGTATAAACACCATGGGACCATACAGCCGCCATACCGCTCAGGAAGGAATCTACTAGATGATGAATGTACATAGGTGCGAAAAGTGCAAATCAATCCCAGAACAACAGCAAAGGACCTTGTAAAAATGCTGGAGGAAACAGGTACAAAAGTATCTATATCCACAGTAAAACGAGTCCTATATCGACATAACCTGAAAGGCCGCTCAGCAAGGAACAAGCCACAGCTCCAAAACCGCCATAAAAAAGACAGACTACGGTTTGCAACTGCACATGGAGAAATGTCCTCTGGTCTGTTAAAAATAGAACTGTTGGCCATAATGACCATCGTTATGTTTGGGGGAGGTTTGCAAGCCGAAGAACGGCATCCCAACCGTGAAGCACGGGGTGGCAGCATCATGTTGTGGGGGAGCTTTGCTGCAGGAGGGACCGGTGCACTTCACAAAACAGATGTCATCATGAGATGAGAAAATTATGTGGATATATTGAAGCAATATCTCAAGAAATCAGTCAGGAAGTTGAAGATTGGTCGCAAATGAGTCTTCCAAATGAACAATGACCTCAAGCATACTTCCAAAGTTGTGGCAAAATGGCTTAAGGACAACAGCATAAAAACTGAAAAATCGTGTGCGAGCAAGGAGGCTTACAAACCAGATTCAGTTACACCAGCTCTGTCAGGAGGAATGGGCCAAAATTCATCCAACTTATTGTGGGAAGCTTGTGGAAGGCTACCCAAAACGTTTGACCCAATTTAAACAATTTAAAGGAAATGCTACCAAATACTAATTAAGTGTATGTAAACTTCTGACCCATTGGGAATGTGATGAAATAAATAAAAACTGAAATAAATCATTATCTCTACTACTATTCTGACATTTCACATTCTTAAAATAAAGTAGTGATCCTAACTGACCTACGACAGGAGTTTTGAAAAACTGTGATTAAAGGTGTATGTAAACTTCCGACTTCACTGTATCACTCCATTATTATTGCTAAATTGTAATTATTTTTGCCTCTGGGGCCTATTTATTGCCTACCTCCCTACTCTTCTACATTTGCACACACTGTACATAGATTTTTCTATGAATCTTTTATTTTGTGTTATTGACTGTACATTTGTTTATGTGTAACTCTGTGTTGTTGTTTTTGTCGCACTGCTTTGCTTTATCTTGGCCAGGTCGCAGTTGTAAATGAGAACTTGTTCTCAAGTGGCCTCCCTGGTTAAATAAAAGGTGAAAAATATTTTTTATGTAAATAAAATAAAAAGCTTTGCCAATGTATGGTATTGAAAGCTATCCAAACAATGTGCATCACGGTCTACTAAAGTTAAACATCCATCCATACCAAGACGCAGACGTCAAGGTGACCCAGCATGGATTCACAAGGCGCAGTGCCCAGCCGATCCTTCCCCAGCCAGCAACAACCCAAGCGACACAGGAGCAGAATTCAACATGTAGCACTGGTATGTTTGCTGAGAGAGAGACTCTGGGGTAATGGGATCCAGTCTGGGCTGTGGATGGTTAACATGGTCACTAATATACAAATAGAGGGAAAAAGAGAGGGAAAGGGAAGAGAAGAGAAGAGAGAGGGGAGTGAGAGAGATACTACATGGTGAGATACTGAACTCGGGGAAAAAAGAAACGTCCCTTTTTCAGGACCCTGTCTTTCAAAGATAATTTGTAAAAATCCAAATAACTTCACAGATCTTCATTGTTTCATTGGGTTTAAACTCTGTTTCCCATGCTTTTTCAATGAACCATAAACAATCAATGAACATGTACCTGTGGAGCGGTCGTTAAGACACTAACAGCTTACAGACGGTAGGCAATTAGGGTCACAGTTATGAAAACTTAGGACACTAAAGAGGCCTTCATAAGGACTCTGAAAAACACGAAAAGAAAGATGTCCAGGGTCCCTGCTCATCTGCATGAACGTGCCTTAGATATGCTGCAAGGAGGCATGAGGACTGCAGATGTGGCCAGGGCAATAAATTGCAATGTCCGTACTGTGAGACGCGTAAGACAGGGCTACAGGGAAACAGGACAGACAGCCGATCGTCCTCGCAGTGGCAGACCACGTATAACAACACCTGCACAGGATTGGTACAGCCGAACATCACACCTGCGGGACAGGTATAGGATGAAAACAACAACTGCCCGAGTTACACCAGGAATTCACAATCCCTCCATCCGTGCTCAGACTGTCCGCAATAGGCTGAGAGAGGCTGGACTGAGGGTTTGTAGGCCTGTTGTAAGGTAGGTCCTCACCAGACATCACTGGCAACAACGTCACCTATGGGCACAAACCCACCATCGCTGGACCAGACATGACTGGCAAAAAATGCTCTTCACTGGCAAGTCGCGTTTTGTCTCACATGGTGTGCGTATTTATCGCTGAAGGAATGAGTGTAACACCGAGGCCTGGGATCGAGTTGGAGGTGGAGGGTCCGTCATGGTGTAGGGAGATGTGTTACAGCATCATCGGACTGAGCTTGTTGTCATTGCAGGCAATCTCAACACTGTGCTTTACAGGAAAGACATCCTCCTCCCCCATGTGGTACCCTTCCTGCAGGCTCATCCTGACATGACCCTCCAGCATGACAATGCCACCAGCCATACTGCTCGTTCTGTGTGTGATTTCATGCAATATAGGAATGTCAGTGTTCTGGCATGTCCAGCGAAGAGCCCGGATCTCAATCCCATTGAGCACGTCTGGGACCTGTTGGATCAGAGGGTGAGTGCTTGGGCCATTTCCCCCAGAAATGTCCGGGAACTTGCAGGTGCCTAGGTGGAAGAGTGGGGTAACATCTCAAAGCAAGAACTGGCAAATCTGGTGCAGTCCATGAGGAGGAGATAAACTGCAGTACTTAATGCAGCTGGTGGCGACACCAGATACTGACCATTACTTTTGATTTTGACCCCCCCTTTGTTCAGGGACACATTATTCCATTTCTGTTAGTCACATGTCTGTGGAACTTCAGTTTATGTCTCAGTTGTTGAATCTTAATATGTTCATACAAATATCTAAATCAAATCACATTTTATTTTTCACATAGACATGGTTAGCAGATGTTATTGCGAGTGTAGCGAAATGCTTGTGCTTCTAGTTCGGACAATGCAGTAATAACCAACGAGTAATCTAACCTAACAATTTCACAACAGCTACCTTATACACACAAGTGTAAAGGGATGAAGAATATGTAAATAAAGATATATGAATGAGTGATGGTACAGAACGGCATAGGCAAGATGCAGTAAATGGTATCGAGTACAGTATATACATATGAGATGAGTAATGTAGGGTATGTAAACATTATATTAAGTGGCATTGTTTAAAGTGGCTAGTGATACATTTTTTACATGTATGGCAGCAGCCACTCAATGTTATTGGTGGCTGTTTAACAGTCTGAAACCTTAAGATAGAAGCTGTTTTTCAGTCTCTCGGTCCCTGGTTTGATGCACCTGTACTGACCTCGCCTTCTGGATGATAGCGGGGTGAACAGGCAGTGGCTCGGGTGGTTGTTGCCCTTGATCATCTTTATGGCCTTCCTGTGACATCGCGTGGTGTCGGTTTCCTGGAGGGCAGGTAGTTTGCCTCCGGTGAAGCGTTGTGCAGACCTCACTACCCTCTGGAGAGCCTTAGGGTTGTGGGTGGAGCAGGTGCCGTACCAGGTGATACAGCCCGACAGGATGCTCTCAATTGCGCATCTGTAAAAGTTTGTGAGTGCTTTTGGTGACAAGCCGAATTTCTTCAGTCTCCTGAGATTGAAGAGGTGCTGCTGCAGAACGCACCCTTGTGGGGCCCCAGTGTTGAGGATCAGAGGGGTGGAGATGTTGTTACCTACCCTCACCACCTGGGGGCGGCCCGTCAGGAAGTCCAGTACCCAGTTGCACAGGGCGGGGTTGAGACCCAGGGTCTTGAGCTTGATGACGAGTTTGGAGGGTACAATGGTGTTAAATGCTGAGCTGTAGTCGATGAACAGCATTCTCACATTGGTATTCCTCTTGTCCAGATGGGTTAGGGCCGTGTGCAGTGTGGTTGAGATTGCGTCGTCTGTGGACCTATCGGAGCGGTAAGCAAATTGGAGTGGGTCTAGGGTGTCAGGTAGGGTGGAGGTGATATGATCTTTGATCTAGTCTCTCAAAGCACTTCAGGATGACGGAAGTGAGTGCTACTGGGCGGTAGTCGTTTAGCTCAGTTACCTTAGCTTTCTTTGGAACAGGAACAATGGTGGCCCTCTTGAAGCATATGGGAACAGCAGACTGGGATAAAGATTGATTGAATATGTCCGTAAACACACCAGCCAGCTGGTCTGCGCATGCTCTGAGGACGGGGCTGGGGATGCCGTCTGAGCCTACAGCCTTGTGAGGGTTAACACATTTAAATGTTTTACTCACGTCGGCTGCAGTCAAGGAGAATTTGCAGGTTTTGGTAGCGGGCTGTAGCACTGTATTGTCCTCAAAGAGAGCAAATAAGTTGTTTCGTCTGTTTGGGAGAAAGACATCCTGGTCCGCAGCGGGGCTGGTTTTCTTTTTGTAATCCGTGATAGACTGTAGAACCTGCCACATACCTCGTGTCTGTTAAATGTGTTGAAAATATACACCGTTGACAGTGAGAGGGTGTTTATTTTATTGCTGAGTTTACATGATACTACACAGTACTTGTACTTGGACACCTGCCTTTCGAACATCAACAAATCATGGGCATTCATACTGTATAGTGTATTTGATTTCTCCAAAAGCCTTTGATCGCAAGTCATGAATTCGGCATTAAACAACACACAGACACACATACAAGAGGTCGACCGATTAATCAGAATGGCCGATTAATTAGGGCCGATTCCAAGTTTTCATAACAATCGGAAATCTGTATTTTTGGGCGCCGATTTTTTATTTGTATTTTTTTTCCTTCTTTTTTTTACACTTTTATTTAATCTTTATTTAACTAGGCAAGTCAGTTAAGAACACATTCTTATTTTCAATGATGTTCTAGGAATGGTGGATTAACTGCCTCGTTCAGGGACAGAAAGACAGATTTTCACCTTGTCAGCTCGGGGGATCCAATCTTGCAACCTTATAGTTAACTAGTCCAACGCAATAACGACCTGCCTCTCTCTCGTTGCAGACTGCCTGTTACGCAAATGCAAGGTAAGTCAAGTCAAGTCAAGGTAAGTTGCTAGCTAGCATTAAACTTATCTTATAAAAACAATCAATCATAATTACTAGTTAACTACACATGGTTGATGATATTACTAGATATTATCTAGTGTGTCCTGTGTTGCATATAATCTGACTGAGCATACAAGCATACAAGTATCTAAGTATCTGACTGAGCGGTGGTAGGCAGAAGCAGGCACGTAAACATTCATTCAAACAGCACTTTCGTGCATTTTCCCAGCAGCTCTTCGTTGTGCGTCAAGCATAGCGCTGTTTATGACTTCAAACCTATCAACTCCCGAGATGAGGCTGGTGTGACCGAAGTGAAATGGCTGGCTCGTTGGCCCGTGGTAATATCGTTTCAAACTTCACTCACTGTGAGCCTTGGAGTGGTTGTTCCCCTTGCTCTGCATGGGTAACGCTGCTTCGATGTGGTGGATGTTGTTGTTGTGTTGCTGGTTCGAGCCCAGGGAGGAGCGAGGAGAGGGACGGAGGCTATGCTGATACACTGGCAATACTAAAGTGCCTATAAGAACATCCAATAGTCAAAGGTTAATGAAATACAAATGGTATAGAGGGAAATAGTCTTTTAATAACTACAACCTAAAACTTCTTACCTGGGAATATTGAAGACCACCAACTTTCATATGTTCTCATGTTCTGAGCAAGGAACTGAAACGTTAGCTTTCTTACATAGCACATATTGCACTTTTACGTTCTTCTCCAACACTTTGTTTTTGCATTATTTAAACCAAATTGAACATGTTTCATTATCTACTTGAGGATAAATTGATTTTATTGATGTATTATATTAAGTTAAAATAAGTGTTCATTCAGTATTGTTGTAATTGTCATTATTACAAATACAATTATTATTATTATGTATTTTTTAATTGGCCGATTAATCGGTATCGGCTTTTTTGGTCCTCCAATAATCGGTATCGGAATCGGCGTTGAAAAAAATCATAATCGGCCGACCTCTAACACATATACCAAAAGAGCTTGGATTGGGGCTTCTGTCACTTGCTCACTCTAAAATTTACAAGCTTGGACAACCTGAATAAAACAACACAGAAACATAGTTATTTCCCGGGTGCCAGTTTGTTAATGCATTCAGCAATGCTCAACATCGACTTAAGCTGGCTTAATCAGAACCTGACAAATACCATGCATCAAAAGTTTATGTTAAGGAGAGTGTATTCAGGACAGAGGACAATCCTTCCCTGAGGCAGACCCAAACAATGCCTCTAGGTGCTGAAATTTTCTCTTTGGGGTTCCTGGCCCCAGTCAGGAATGCTTGAGTGAGTTTGGGAATTTCATAAACATGTACTTAACGGCATACACCATTTTATTTGCTTTGTGAAATTGGGGACTTAGCTAAGTATGGTGCAGGAAGGAAGGCATCCTGAAATAGACCAAAGTGGGAGACGAAACCATACAGGAACAGAATGGCTGCTGGGACACCGGCTAGCTAGAGAACAGACACAAGACTGAGGTTAACAATCTTTACTTTAGGATCCAATCTACAGTCACTGTCTGGAGTGCCACATAAGGGAACATTCCAGAACTCTGCAGCCATGGCACATTCCAGAAGCATGCTGCACTGTCTCCAGGATTCCTGCAATGCTGCAACCAAGATCTATGGCTGTGTGTGTGTGTGTGTGTGTGTGTGTGTGTGTGTGTGTGTGTGTGTGTGTGTGTGTGTGTGTGTGTGTGTGTGTGTGTGTGTGGTGTCATGTGTGTGTCATTTAATGTGTCTGTCTCTCTGTCTCTCTCTCTCTCTCTCTCTCTCTCTCTCTCTCTCTCTCTTCTCTCTCTCTCTCCTGGACCTGTCTCTTTAATCTCTCTCTCTCTCTCTCTCTCTCTCTCTCTCTCTCTCTCTCTCTCTCTCTCTCTCTCTCTCTCTCACACACACACACACACACACACGTTACCACATGGCCCCAATGTAAAGCATCAGTGTGGATCCTATATAAACTGTATATAGGCTTCTAGTGCATGTTAGATCACGGAATCACTGCAGTCAGCTCTAGCTCTGGTTGCGCGACATCCAAAATATTGGTTGGTGGGGGTTTGTAGTGTGTGTGTGTGTGTGTGTGTGTGTGTAGGAGTGTGTTAATTAGCGTTCATTTGTGTGGGTGGTGTTAAATCAGTATATTTGAGTATGTATATGTGTATGAGTGTGTGCATGTGTTAGTCTCTCGAGCCAGCTGTCTTAAACTGAAGCGTTCAAAAATTGCGAAAGTAAACGTCTGGCTCGAGAGACTTACACATGGACACACAGATACACATTACACACAGATACACACGCACACTCAAATACACTGATTTAACTCACGTACAAGTTCCGGGGTAGGAGTCGAAAATGGGAAGCGTGTATACAATTCTGGCATCACTGCCTTTCCGCTTATTGCCCTAGCTTAAAACCCCCCCCTCCATCACAAAGGTTGTTTTTAATGCCTGCATTTTGCAAGTGGCTAGGGTTTCAGTAATGACTGGCTATGCCATGTTATAACCTCTGTATGTACTGTATGTGTGTATGCATGTTTCCCAGACTGGCTGTGGGTTTGTTGTAATTTGTATATTTATGCTCCTCAGACTTGCTGAGGGTTTGGGGACAGTATGAGCCTGTACCTGCTGTTCTGGTTACCTGATGATGTCATGTTATAACATCTGTATGTATGCTACCCAGACTGGCTGTGGATCAGAGTGTTGTGCTGAATATGAGGATGGAGGTTGTGGGGGTGTTGTATTATGCAAATGCAGGATTTAATAATAAAGATCTTTCAAAATGTCAGATCCAGTCTGAAAACTGTCCCATAGACATCTACATGTCCTTTCACTGTTTACAGAATGCCAGCTATCCAGAATCATGCTACAAGAATTGTTCCACTGCACCAGGGGACTGAGAAGGATAAAAAAAGAGACATCTTCACTCAATTTCACATGCCATGTTTGCTCCATGCACCATTATATCATCCTGTACAAGAACGTGATTTTTGTACATGCTCTCTGTTGTATTTGATCATGGATGTCAAACTCAATTCCTGGAGGGCCATGTGTCTGCTGTTTTAGGCTATTTCTTTTCAATTTGAATCCAATCAAACTTCCCGCACCGTCTTCTTATTTCACAAATGCTCAGCATTGAAGAAATGTTACATTTTCGCTCATCGATAACTATCAGGAAGCCTGACAGAACAGGCTGAGGAGGCGGGGAGCTTATATTTATGAGCGTGTCTTGACTGACAGTTGTTTGAAACACCATTGTGGTCGTTACCAGGTAACAAGGTAAACAATGGGCCACATGTCATTCCGAGCCTAAACAGTATGACTCCAAACATTTTCTCTGCATAATGTTCTCATGGTCAACAATGCCGATCATGAACTGTTGGATATCAGACAAAGAGCATCAATACACAATTGCGTTTCAATTTTTTTGTAACTAATTACAGAATACAGTTCACTGACACACTTCTTCACAATGATTAGTAAAGCCGGAGTCACTTTAGAAGCTTAGACATAAGGGAATGTACATGAAAACAGCATACAATAAGTGTATTGGACAATTTATTGGTGCCTCTGCATTAGCATAATACACTGAATAAAAATATAAACGCAACATGTAAAGTGTTGGTCCCATGATTCATGAGCTGAACTAAACTCTCCCATAAATTTTCCATAAGCACAAATATCATATTTCTCTCAAATTTTGTGCAGCAAATTTTGTTTACATCCCTGGTATAGTATTTCTCTTTTTCCAAGATAATCCATCCACCTTACAGGTGTGGCATATCAAGAAGCTGATTAAACAGCATGGTCATTACACAGGTGCAAGTTGTGCTGGGGTCAATAAAATGCCTCTAAAATGTGCAGTTCTGTCACACACCACAGTGCAATTGGCATGCTGACTTCAGAAATGTCCACCAGAGCTGTTGCCAGAGAATTAAATGATTATTTCTCTACCATAAAACTTCTTTATTAGAAATAAATTCATGCATAATTTCATGCATGTCATCATATTTGCATAGTGGCATAGAGCAGTAGAGTACAGGCATTAACAGAAGTTGCACACATGGGGAACATTTTAGTAGCCTAGGGTCCAGGAAAAATGTGGCCATTTATAAACGCATTTCATGCAATTCTACATAATTTTACATGACTGGAGACTTTGGGTTATTTTATAATACGCACAAATGATCGAAATGACAGGCTACTGTTACGGTTTTCACGTTTATTGTTTTGTAGTTTGTTCATGTTTGAGTTTTCTTATTAAAGAACCATGAACTATAACCACGCTGCATTTTGGTCCGCCTCACCTTCCGAGGAAGAAAGCCGTGACACCCCTTCACATTTTGATAAGTTAGTCTTATTCTAAAATGGATTTAAAAAATAACACATCCTTATCAATCTACACACAACACCCCATAATGACAAAGAGAAAACAGCTTTTTAGAATGTTGGCAAATGTATTAATAATACAGTATTCAGATCCTTTGATATGAGACTCAAAATTGAGTTCAGGTGCATCCTGTTTACATTGATTATCCTTCAGATTTTCCTACAACTTGGAGTCCACTTGTAGTAAATTCAACTGATTGGACATGATTTGGAAAGGCACACACCTGTCTATATAAGGTCACACAGTTGACAGTGCATGTCAAAGCAAAAACCAAGCCATGAGGTCAAAGGAATTGTCGAAGAGCTCCAAGACAGGATTGTGTCAAAGCACAGATCTGGGGAAGGGTACCAACTTGTCTTCAGTCACCCCAAGATTGAAGCGGAAGACATATCCAGCTATGGCGTCCTCCTTGTCAGGCCTCTAACACTGGGCAGCCATTGCTACCATTGGCGCATTACATTTTTGGCTTTATGTAACGTTGCATAACCTGGAAGTAAATTATTGGTAATGTCTGCCTCCTGAATCCAAGTGTTTGACACCAGTAACTTTTTGATCAAACATTATTTATGTTTCAGCTACAGTCATTTTTCATACTTGGCCACCCTACTTTGAACTGGTTTCATCGAAAATATCATCCAATTTGAAGGAATACATTACTTTCACTGTCCGGGTGAGGTGAGAGGAGTTCCTAACTAATCATTGTCTACTTCAAGCCTTGTCAAAATTAGGGGACAGGAAAGAAACTTGCAACTGAGCATATGTAGTACTGTACCTATTTACAGTAGAATGCAAGGGTGATTTCATTAGCTAGCTGATTACTAAAGGGTAGTGAGCATTTGATTTACACAACATTCCTACCACTTTGAAGATGCAAAATATTTTTTATTGTGAAACAAAAAAGAAATTAGACAAAACAACTGAAAACTTGAGCGTGCATAACGCTCAAAGTCAATACTTTGTAGATCCACCTTTCGCATCAATTACAGCTGAAAGTCTCTTGGGGTATGTATCTATAAGCTTGGCACATCTAGCCAATGGGATTTTTGCCCATTCTTCAAGGCAAAACTGCTCCAGCTCCTTCAAATCGGATGGGTTTGGATTGAGGTCTGGGCTTTGGCTAGGCCATTCTAAGACATTTAACTGTTTCCCCTTAAACCACTTGAGTGTTGCTTTAGCAATATGCTTAGTGTCATTGTCCTGCTGGAAGAACCTCCGTCCCAGTCTCAAATCTCTGGAAGAATGAAACAGGTTTCCCTCAAGAATTTCCCTGTATTTAGCACCATTCACCATTCCTTTAATTCTGACCAGTTTCCCAGTCCCTGCCGATGAAAAACATCCCCACAGCACGATGCTGCCACCACCATGCTTCACTGTGGGGATGGTATTCTTGGGGTGATGGGAGGTGTTGGGTTTGAGCCAGACATAACATTTTCCTTGAAGGCCAAAGAGCTCAATTTTAGTCTCACCTGACCAGATTACCTTCTTCCACATGCCTTTTGGCAAACACCAAACATGTTTGCTTATTTTTGTCTTCAAGCAATGGCTTTTTTCTGGCCACTCTTCCGTAAAGCCCAGCTCTGTGGAGTGTACTGTTTAAAGGTGTCGTATGGACAGATACTCCAATCTCCGCTGTGGAGCTTTGCAGCTCCTTCAGGGTTATCTTTGGTCTCTTTGTTGCCTCTCTGATTAATGCCCTTGCTTGCCTGGTCTGTGAGTTTTGGTGGGCGGCCCTCTTTTTGCAGGTTTGTTGTGGTGCCATATTCTTTACATTTTTTAATCATGGATTTAATGGTGCTCCGTGGGATGTTCAAAGTTTCTGATATTTTTTTATAACCCAACCCTGATCTGTACTTCTTAACAATTTTGTCCCTGACCTCTTTGGAGAGCTCCTTGGTCTTCATGTTGCCGCTTGCTTAGTGGTGTTGCAGACTCTGGGGGCTTTCAGAACATGCTGAGATCATGTGACACTTAGATTGCACACAGGTGGACTTTATTGAATGAATTATGTGACTTCTGAAGGTAATTGGTTGCACCAGATATTATTTAGGGGCAAAGGGTGTGAGTACATATGCACGCTCCTCTTTTCAGTTTTTATTTTTATTATTTGAAACAAGTTTTTTATTTTTATTTAAATTCACCAATTTGGAATATTTTGTGTATGTCTAATACATGAAATCCAAATAAAAATATATTTAAATTATAGGTTGTAATGCAACAAAATAGGGGAAAAAACAAAGGAGGATAAATACTTTTGCAAGGCACTGTATCTAGCTCGCTGTTGCTAGCTAATTTGTCCCGGGATGTAAACATTGGGTTGTTCTTTTACCTGAAATGCACAAGGTCCTCTACTCCGTCAATTCATTCACAGATAAAACGGTAAACCGAATTCCTTTCTCGTCATCTCTCCTTTTTCCTCAGGCTTCTTTTTTACTTCTTTGGACTTTATATGGTGGTTGGAAACCAACTTTACGGTGCACTACTACAAAGACTGGAGTGTGGACTGTTTTCTGCCCCTCCCAAAAGATAGAATTTGTAGATAATTGGCCCTCTTGCTGGGACTCACCCACAAACAGGACCAAGCCTGACCTGCTGAGGAGTGATGGACTCCATCCTAGCTGGAGGGGTGCTCTCATCTTTATCTACCAACATAGACAGGGCTCTAACTCCTCTAGCTCCACAATGAAATAGGGTGCAGGCCAGGCAGCAAGCTGTTAGCCAGCCTGCCAGCATAGTGGAGTCTGCCACTAGCACAGTCAGTGTAGTCAGCTCAGCTATCACCATTGAGACCGTGTCTGTGCCTCGACCTAGGTTGGGCAAAACTAAACATAGCGGTGTTCGCCTTAGCAATCTCACTAGGATAAAGACCTCCTCCATTCCTGTCATTATTGAAAGAGATCATGATACCTCACATAGGGCTACTTAATGTTAGATCCCTTACTTCAAAGGCAATTATAGTCAATGAACTAATCACTGATCATAATCTTGATGGGATTGGCCTGACTGAAACATGGCTTAAGCCTGATGAATTTACTGTGTTAAATGAGGCCTCACCTCCTGGCTACATGTCACACCCTGACCATAGTTTATTTGTATGTTTCTATGTTTTGGTTGGTCAGGGTGTGATCTGAGTGTGCATTCTATGTTGGATGTCTTGTTTGTCTATTTCTATGTCTGGCCTGACATGGTTCTCAATCAGAGGCAGGTGTTAGTCATTGTCTCTGATTGGGAACCATATTTAAGTAGCCTGGGTTTCACTGTGTGTTTGTGGGTGATTGTTCCTGTCTCTGTGTTTTGCACCAGATAGGGCTGTTTTCGGTTTTTGTACGTTTGTTATTTTGTTAGTTTCATCATGTATAGTTTCCTTATTAAATGAAATGAATCACAACTACGCTGCATTTTGGTCCGCTCCTCCTTCGCACAACGAAAGCCGTGACAGAATCACCCACCAGAGCAGGACCAAGTGGCATAGTAACAGGCAGGAGAAACAAAGGGAGGAATGGACATGGGAGGACGAATTGTTTGGAGAAGGACCCTGGGATCAGCCTGGAGAATATCGCCGCCCCAAAGAAGAACTGGAGGCGGCGAGAGCTGAGAGGCGCTGGTATGAGGAGAAGCAACAGCGGCAGCAGGAGCAACAATATCGGGACTACACTACTTGGGAGGAAATAGATAGGTGGGCGGTCGACCAAGGGAGAGTGCCGGAGCCCGCCTGGGATTCACTGGAGCAGTGCGAAGAGGGTTATAGGAGAATGGAGATGGCGAAGCAAACACGGCGCGGAAGGCAAACTTCCTGTGCTTACCGGGGGGCTAAAGAGACCGGGCAGCCACCGTGTTATGCTGTGGAGCGCACGGTGTCTCCAGTGCGGGTGCATAGCCCGGTGCGGTACATACCAGCTCCTCGTATTGGCCGGGCTAGAGTGGGCATCGAGCCAGGTAAGGTGGGGCAGGCTCGGTGCTCAAGAGCTCCAGTGCGCCTGCACGGTCCGGTCTATCCAGTGCCACCTCCACACATCAGTCCTCCGGTGGCAGCTCTCCGCACCAGGCTTCCTGTGCGTGTCCTCGGCCCAGTACCACCAGTGCCAGCACCACGCATCAGGCCTACAGTGCGCCTCGCCTCTCCAGCGCTACCGGAGCCTTTCTCCTCTCCTGCGCTGCCGGAGTCTCCCGCCTGTTCAGCGCTGCCCGAGCCTTCCTCCTCTCCTGCGCTGCCGGAGCCTCTCGCCTCTCCAGCGCTGCCGGAGCCTTTCTCCTCTCCTGCGCTGCCGGAGCCTTTCTCCTCTCCTGCGCTGCCGGAGTCTCCCGCCTGTTCAGCGCAGCCAGAGACTTCCTCCTCTACAGCGCTGCTGGAGTCTCCTGCCTGTTTAGCGCAGCCAGAGCTGCCAGCCTGCATGGAGCAGCCAGAGCTGCCAGCCTGCATGAAGCAGCCAGAGCTGCCAGTCTGCATGGAGCAACCAGAGCTGTCAGTCTGCATGGAGCAGTCAGAGCTGTCAGTCTGCATGGAACAGCCAGAGCTGTCAGTCTGCATGGAACAGCCGGAGCTGAAAATGAATCACAACTACGCTGCATTTTGGTCCGCTCCTCCTTCCCACAACGAAAGCCGTGACACTATACTAGTGACCATATCCCGGCGGAGGTGTTGCTAACATTTACGATAGCAAATGTCAATTTACAAAATAAATAATACGTTTTCGTCTTTTATGCTTATGTCATGAAATCTATGCAGCCTACTCAATCACTTTTTATTGCTACTGTTTACAGGCCTCCTGGGCCATATACAACGTTCCTCATTGAGTTCCCTGAATTCCTATCGGACCTTATAGTCATAGCAGATAATATTCTAATCTTTGGTGACTTTAATATTCACATGGAAAAGTCCACAGACCCACTCCAAAAGGCTTTTGGAGCCATCATCGACTCAGTGGGTTTTGTCCAACATGTCTCTGGACCCACTCACTGTCACAGTCATACTCTGGGCCTAGTTTTGTCCCATGGAATAAATGTTGTGGATCTTAATGTTTTTCCTCATAATCCTGGACTATCGGACCACCATTTTATTACGTTTGCAATTGCAACAAATAAACTGCTCAGACCCCAACCAAGGAACATCAAAAGTCGTGCTATAAATTCACAGACAACACAAAGATTCCTTGATGTCCTTCCAGATTCCCTCTGTCTACCCAAGGACGCCAGAGGACAAAAATCAGTTAACCAAGTAACTGAGGAACTCAATTCAACCTTGCGCAATACCCTAGATGCAGTTGCACCCCTAAAAACTAAAAACATTTCTCATAAGAAACTAGCTCCCTGGTACACAGAAAATACCCAAGCTCTGAAGCAAGCTTACAGAAAATTGGAACGGAAATGGCGCCACACCAAACTGGAAGTCTTCCGACTAGCTTGGAAAGACAGTACCGTGCAGTACCAAAGAGCCCTTACTGCTGCTCGATCATCCTATTTTTCTAACTTAATTGAGGAAAATAAGAACAATCCGAAATTCCTTTTTGATACTGTCGCAAAGCTAAATAAAAAGCAGCATTCCCCAAGAGAGGATGGCTTTCACTTTAGCAGTGATAAATTCATGAACTTCTTTGAGGAAAAGATCATGATTATTAGAAGGCAAATTACGGACTCCTTTTTAAATCTGCGTATTCCTTCAAAGCTCAGTTGTCCTGAGTCTGCACAACTCTGCCAGGACCTAGGATCAAGAGAGACGCTCAAGTGTTTTAGTACTATATCTCTTGACACAATGATGAAAATAATCATGGCCTCTAAACCTTCAAGCTGCATACTGGACCCTATTCCAACTAAACTACTGAAAGAGCTGCTTCCTGTGCTTGGCCCTCCTATGTTGAACATAATAAACGGCTCTCTATCCACCGGATGTGTACCAAACTCACTAAAAGTGGCAGTAATAAAGCCTCTCTTGAAAAAGCCAGACCCAGAAAATATAAAAAACTATCGGCCTTTATCGAATCTTCCATTCCTCTCAAAATTTTTAGAAAAGGCTGTTGCGCAGCAACTCACTGCCTTCCTGAAGACAAATAATGTATACAAAATGCTTCAGTCTGGTTTTACACCCCATCATAGCACTGAGACTGCACTTGAGAAGGTGATAAATGACCTTTTAATGGCATCAGACCGAGGCTCTGCATCTGTCCTCGTGCTCCTAGACCTTAGTGCTGCTTTTGATACCATCGATCACCACATTCTTTTGGAGAGATTGGAAACCCAAACTGGTCTACACGGACAAGTTCTGGCCTGGTTTAAATCTTATCTGTTGGAAAGATATCAGTTTGTCTCTGTGAATGGTTTGTCCTCTGACAAATCAACTGTACATTTCGGTGTTCCTGAAGGTTCCGTTTTAGGACCACTATTGTTTTCACTATATATTTTACCTCTTGGGGATGTCATTCGAAAATGTAATGTTAACTTTCACTGCTATGTGGATGACACACATCTGTACATTTCAATGAAACATGGTGAAGCCCCAAAATTGCCCTCGCTAGAAGCATGTGTTTCAGACATAAGGAAGTGGATGGCTGCAAACTTTCTACTTTTAAACTCGGATAAAACAGAGATGCTTGTTCTAGGTCCCAAAAAACAAAGAGATCTTCTGTTGAATCTGACAATTAATCTTAATTGTTGTACAGTCGTCTCAAATAAAACTGTGAAGGACCTCGGCGTTACTCTGGACCCTGATCTCTCTTTTGAAGAACATATCAAGTCCATTTCAAGGACCGCTTTTTTCCATCTACGTAACATTGCAAAAATCTGAAACTTTCTGTCCAAAAATGATGCAGAAAAATGTATCCGTGCTTTTGTCACTTCTAGGTTAGACTACTGCAATGATCTACTTTCCGGCTACCCGGATAAAGCACTAAATAAACTTCAGTTAGTGCTAAATACGGCTGCTAGAATCCTGACTAGAACCAAAATATTTGATCATATTACTCCAGTGCTAGCCTCCCTACACTGGCGGCTTCCTGTCAAAGCAAGGGCTGATTTCAAGGTTTTACTGCTAACCTACAAAACATTACATGGGCATGCTCCTACCTATCTCTCTGATTTGGTCCTGCCGTACATAACTACACATACGCTACGGTCAAAAGACGCAGGCCTCCTAATTGTCCCTAGAATTTCTAAGCAAACAGCTGGAGACAGGGCTTTCTCCTATAGAGCTCCATTTTTATGGAACGGTCTGCCTACCCATGTCAGAGATGCAAACTCAGTCTCAACCTTTAAGTCCTTACTGAAGACTCATCTCTTCAGTGGGTCATATGATTGAGTGTAGTCTGGCCCAGGAGTGGGAGGGTGAACGGAAAGGCTCTGGAGCAACGAACCGCCCTTGCTGTCTCTGCCTGGCCGGTTCCCCTCTTTCCACTGGGATTCTCTGCCTCTAACCATATTAAAGGGGCTGAGTCACTGGCTTACTGGGGCTCTCTCATACCGTCCCTGGAGGGGGTGCGTCACCTGAGTGGGTTGATTCACTGATGTGGTCATCCTGTCTGGGTTGTGCCGTGGCGGAGATCTTTGTGGGCTATACTCAGCCTTGTCTCAGGATGGTAAGTTGGTGGTTGAAGATATCCCTCTAGTGGTGTGGGGGCTGTGCTTTGGCAAAGTGGGTGGGGTTATATCCTTCCTGTTTTGCCCTGTCCGGGGGTGTCCTCGGATGGGGCCACAGTGTCTCCTGACCCCTCCTGTCTCAGCCTCCAGTATTTATGCTGCAGTAGTTTGTGTGTCGGGGGGCGAGGGTCAGATTGTTATATCTGGAGTACTTCTCCTCTCCTATTCGGTGTCCTGTGTGAATTTAAGTGTGCTCTCTCTAATTCTCTCTTTCTCCCTTTCTCTCTCTCGGAGGACCTGAGCACTAGGACTATGCCTCAGGACTACCTGACATGATGACTCCTTGCTGTCCCCAGTCCACCTGGCCGTGCTGCTGCTCCAGTTTCAACTGTTCTGCCTTATTATTATTCGAACATGCTGGTCATTTATGAACATTTGAACATCTTGGCCATGTTCTGTTATAATGTCCACCCGGCACAGCCAGAAGAGGACTGGCCACCCCACATAGCCTGGTTCCTCTCTAGGTTTCTTCCTAGGTTTTGGCCTTTCGAGTGAGTTTTTCCAAGCCACCGTGCTTCTACACCTGCATTGCTTGCTGTTTGGGGTTTTAGGCTGGGTTTCTGTACAGCACTTTGAGATATCAGCTGATGTACGAAGGGCTATATAAATAAACTTGATTTGGACATCAGTTCATCTTTCAATCACACACGTGGGTATATTCTCCTAAAAACCAGGTTGGAGATGGGAGAGGCCTGACTTGCAGCGCATTGAGCATCACAAATAGAATCAAGTTCTATTTTAGAACCAAGTTCTATTTTAGAACCAAGTTCTATTTTAGTGCCTGGCCACGCAGACGCTCGCTGAGGACCGCGAGCAGTGTGGGTGCAATGATTGAATAGCATGTATGTGTACATTTATTTTGCAACGTGACGTGCACGTGACGCGAGCGGTATGATCAGCATGTACTTTGCAATGGCCTAACAATGCTAGGTAGCTAGCTAGCATAAGTTGCTAGATACCCGATAGTAACATTTTACAGGTTGCAGTTGTCTAATATGTCCTTCATTTTAGTATAGAAGGGTGGTTCTAACATTTACAAAATGTACACTACCGTTCAAAAGTTTGGGGTCACTTAGAAATGTCCTTGTTTTTGAATACATTTTTTTCCCCCATTCGAAATGTTAGGTAAAAGCTGACATCAAAGACAATACAGTAGGAAGATAGGCAGAAACTGCTTCTCCAATAGAAATCCCCGATCACACTTGGCTAGCTAAGCTCATGCGTAGAAATATGTAATCGGGTCTAACGGTCGTCTCGCTCCAAACTGCGCATGTGCAGGCCGTCAAATCAAAGGCACGATATATAAAATTGTTTTCAACGAACATTAAAACGTGTCAGTTTGGCACTTTTACAAGGTTGGAGTAATAACATGTTCAACTACTTAAGACATTGGCTCGAATCTAGGTTGTGCCTTTAGATTTCAAGGAAATCTAACTAAAGAATAATTTTTCAATAATTGTTTGACTCCTCAAACCCCAACCTGGTCTGCTTGGTCTGTTTTGCAAGTGTCCCCAGAAGCCTTTAGAAACCCTGTGCTGACATTCTCCCCAGACCTTGTGCCGTTGCCTACAGGTTTACGTAGCTCCAAGGTCGGATATATCCAAGACTAGTGTCTGTGTGGGTGTGTGTCTGTGTGTGGTCACCCAGCCATTTGATTTGGTGTGTGGGAGTGGCCCTCCATTAAGACCTGTGGCTCAATCCATCTCTGTAATTACAAGGGGGGAGTTAGGATGAGGGTTAGAGTCTCCACCCACTCTGTACTGGTCTGGTTCCCCCCACATGGTCCAGTGGTAGAGGGCAGGGTCTCTCTTTTTTAGGGAGTAACTGTTTGTTATTATAGATACATTTTCTACTTCATTCATTCACCTTTTTATTTAGCCTCAGAGTGACTCTGCTTTGGACATACACACACAAGCCTATGCAGACACGCA
This sequence comes from Oncorhynchus masou masou, assembly GCF_036934945.1. Taxonomy (NCBI): domain Eukaryota; kingdom Metazoa; phylum Chordata; class Actinopteri; order Salmoniformes; family Salmonidae; genus Oncorhynchus; species Oncorhynchus masou. Next base: position 6,849,169 of record NC_088230.1, on the reverse strand, counting down.
TGCACATACGTATACACACAAACACGCATGTACACACTCACACACACCCATGTCACGGTTAGGCAAGTTCAGGAAGTGTCAGCATGTCATTTGTTACCACTGTATATCACACACACCAGAACTGGGCAAAAATTATACCTGGAAATGATACCTGGTGAACTATACTTACATCATGGATAGTGCAGACCTGGGCAGAAAATAGTTGTGTTTTGTTCTTTATTTGAAAATACAAACTATTTAAATACTCACGGTAGTGAAATATAGTTTGAATATAGTTTAACTATTTTCTTTGATATTCAAAGTATTTTGGATACCTCTCAGAAAACCAAATCAAATTTGAAGGAATTGAATATGTAAATTATTGAAAACAAAAAATATATTTATTTGATGGCTGACAAATATTTGATAAAGAACAGCTAGTTGAATTATTCTAAATATACTGTATGATCATAAGCACATGGTTTGGAGGGCTCTTAGATATGCATCTTAATATAGCCTATAGCCATGAAGTAAATACATGAGGGATCACCTCAACATTAGAGTAGACCACTTTTGCAGCTACAAAATGACAAACACATATACTTTCATAATGAGTGAGACTTAAGGTAATATAGTAACACTTGACATAAAGTTCATATACATGTGTAGTAACTTTGAGTATTACAATAGCAACATTGTTGTTACATAGGACTTTGAAATGACTTTTTTTGCATAGTAATGGAGTTATTACATTAATGTAATAAGGAACAGTCACTATTCCTCTTGTGCACAGTAGTTACAAAACCTTCCAGCTCATTGCTATGCAATTTAAATGTAATTACCAAAGTATTATGTAACAATATTCTAATAATGTTGCTCCAAGCGTAATTACATTTTTATTACACTGACACAAAAACAGTTGGATGTTAAGAGTTACTGAGAATTCTAACAGTAACAAAATATGGCTATTAATTAAGTGTCCAAACAACCCCAAACTGCCTTCTTGAATCAACTACAGGCAAGGTTAGTTTGTATAGTATTCTGAGTAAACTATCCGTTTAAAGATGGTATAGTGTGTGTTTGAAATAAGAACACACCCTCAGATCGACAAAGAGGTTCCAAGTTGTTTTTGCTAAGCATCCAACCTGCTGTTTGCAATGATGACAAATGGCTTTGAATTACTCTGCAATATTTTAAGGTATCTTATTCTTAATTACAGCTTTCACCCTTTCCAGTGGCATGTTGAAAGAGTCCTACAGTAGTTGAGCGTCACAACTTATTGATACTTACCTGTACAAAATATAATTGGTTAATTGGTTTGATTTTATTATGTACACCTGGGGCAATGTACATTCAGGACAATGGACATTTACAAAATGTTCAGACAGAAAAGCATTTTGTAGATCCAAAACTTTCTATGGCTGGCCATGCTTTCCACCTGGCTACCCCTACCCTGGTAAACTGCCCGGCACCCCCCACAGCAACTCGCCCAAGCCTCCCCATTTCTCCTTCCAACAGGACAATGATCATAAGCACACAGTCAAGACAACGCAGGAGAGGCTTCGAGACAAGTCTCATGATTGTCCATGAGTGGCCCAGCCAGAGCCCGGACTTGAACCCGGTCAAACATCTCTGGAGAGAACTGAAAAAAGCTGTGCAGCAACGCTCCCCATCCAACCTCACAAAGCTTGAGAGGATCTGCAGAGAAGAATTGGAGAAACTCCCCAAATACAAGTGTGCCAAGAATGTAGCGTCCTACCCATGAAGACTCGAGGCTGTAAATCAATGGCAAAGGTGCTTCAACAAAGTACTGAGTAAAGGGTCAGAATACTTATGTAAATGTGATATTTAAATTTTTTGTTGTTTGATAAAAGTCACGACTTCCGTCGAAGTCGGCTCTTCTCCTTGTTCGGGCGGCGTTCGGCGGTCGACGTCACCGGCATTTTAGCCATCGCCGCTCCCTTTTTCATGTATCCATTTGTTTTATCTTGTTCCTTGCACACCCGGTTTTCATTCCCCAATTACACTACATTTATTTACTCCTCTGTTCCCCCTCATGTCTTTGTGGAAGATTGTTGGTGTGTTACGTGTTTTTGAATGCACTAGGCTTGTTTTCCCGTAATATTTCACAAAGCCTGTTTTGTATACATTTGATATGTTGTGACTGTTTTGCGCATTACACACTTTGCCTTGTTGGCTCGAGGATTTTTGGATGCAGTAGCGTCCGTCTGTATGTCTCTCCTGCCGAAATAAAGTGTGCGCCTGTTCACAATTCTCTGCTCTGCTGCACTTTACTTCAATACAAGTACGCACACGCCTGACAATACATTAGCAATCCTGTTTTTTCTTTGTCATTATGGGGTATTGTGTGTAGATTGATCAGGGAATTTTTACAATAAGGTTGTAGCCTAACAAAATGTGGACAAAGTCAAGGGGTCTGAATACTTTATTTATATAAATTAAAGTTAAAATGCCAAGGGGGGTGAATACTTTTGCAAGTCACTGTAACTAGTAGGCGCGTACTCAGCCCCTGACCTTACACTACTAGCCATGCTACCGTGACTAAGGACCAACTAGCGAACATGCTTCCACCCTGTTGCCAAATTATTATTTCAGTAACTTAACTAAAATGAGGGTATGTATATGGTCAATATAGTTTGAATAGTATTTTATTTACAATACATGGCACAATTAGCTTTAACCAACCAGCTGCGGTTGGACAGCCTCGGTGCTAGGTTGCGCGATACTAATTTGCCTAGGGAACGAATACCTCCCTTTCTTATATATATATATTTTTTTTTCTTTATCCTTCAAATATGCATATTGCATAGGATACAGTACATTAGAGAACTCAGGTGGTTCCCTCCAGAATCCATTCCCTATGTGTAAACTAGATTATGTTCGCCCTGGATATATTTCTACTTAAATTCGGTTGAATTTTGTAGTATTTTGCTCTAGTCTAGGAGAGGTAGATGCTGTTTTTTATTTTCTATATATTTTATTATTCTGACCTTTCAGCAAACTGGCCATGTGATTGTACTAACATTCACTTCTAATTACTATGACTATAATTAATTCACATACTCAAGGCTCCACTTGCTTTATCACCTAGTCAAGCGTAGGCGAGTGTATGCTCATCTTAAGTCCGGACCTTTTTTTTCATTTTCTCCAAGAGACCCATCTCATCTCTGGGTCGACAAAATATTTAATTCCACCTAGTCTAAAGACCAGTTTTATTGCTTCTGTAATCAGGACAACAGTTTTCAGCTGTTCCAACATAATTGCAAAAGGGTTTTCAAATAATCATTTAGCCTTTTAAAATGATAAACTTTGATTAGCTAGCACAACGTGCCATTGGAACAACCTATGTGAACATTCCATTAACAATCGGCCATTTCCAGCTACAATAGTCATTTACAACATTAACTATGTCTACACTGTATTTCTGATCAATTTGATGTTATTTTAATGGACAATTTTTTTTGATTTTCTTTCAAAAACAAGGACATTTCGAAGTGACACCAAACTTTTGAACGGTAGTGTACATATTACCTCAATTACCTAGACTAACCGGTGTCCCCGCACATTGACTCTGTACCGGTACCCCCTGTATATAGCCTCGCTATTATTATTTTACTGCTGCTGTTTAATTATGTTACATTTATTTTCTATTTATCTATTTTTATTAAAACTTCTTAAAGCATTGTTGGTTACACCTGTTGTACAGTGAGGGAAAAAAGTATTTGATCCCCTGCTGATTTTGTACATTCGCTCACTGACAAAGAAATGATCAGTCTATAACTTTAATGGTAGGTTTATTTAAACAGTGAGAGACAGAATAACGACAACAAAATCCAGAAAAACGCATGTCAAAAATTATATAAATTGATTTGATATTTCCCTTCATTTCCACTCGAGCCCGCTAAGTGTCCAGTCGAGTGGTGCTTAGATCTTAACCCGTATCTGAATTGTACAATCTCCAGATTATACGACATAATACAGAATATTAATCATCCTTCCTTGACAAATACAAAATCTGCATGGGAACAAGACATGGGTGGCAAACTACCTGGTGACATATGGCAACATACACTGCTCAAAAAAATAAAGGGAACACTTAAACAACACAATGTAACTCAATCACACTTCTGTGAAATCAAACTGTCCACGTAGGAAGCAACACTGATTGAAAAAAATGTCACATGCTGTTTCGCAAATGGAATAGACAACAGGTGGAAATTATAGGCAATTAGCAAGACACTCCCAATAAAGGAGCGGTTCGGCAGGTGGTGACTACAGAGCACTTCTCAGTTCCTATGCTTCCTGGCTGATGTTATGGTCACTTTTGAATGCTGGTGGTGCTTTCACTCTAGTGGTAGCATGAGGCGGAGTCTACAACCCACACAAGTGGCCAGGTAGTGCAGCTCATCCAGGATTGAACATCAACGCGAGCTGTGGCAGGAAGGTTTGCTGTGTCTGTCAGCGTAGTGTCCAGAGCACGTAGGCGCTACCAGGAGACAGGCCAGTACATCAGGAGACGTGGAGGAGGCCATAGGAGGGAAACAACCCATCAGCAGGACCACTACCTCCGCCTTTGTGCAAGGAGGAGCAGGAGGAGCACTGCCAGAGCCCTGCAAAATGACCTCCAGCAGGCCACAAATGTGCATGTGTCTGCTCAAACAGTCAGAAACAGACTCCATGAGGGTGGTATGAGGGCCCGACGTCCACGGGTGGGGGTTGTGCTTACAGCCCAACACCATGCAGGACGTGTGCCATTTGCCAGAGAACACCAAGATTGGCAAATTCGCCACTGGTGCCCTGTGCTCTTCACAGATGAAAGCAGGTTCACACTGCGCACATGTGACAGACGTGACAGAGTCTGGAGACGCCGTGGTGAACGTTCTGCTGCCTGCAACATCCTCCAGCATGACCGGTTTGGTGGTGGGTCAGTCATGGTGTGGGGTGGCATTTCTTTGGGGGGCCGCACAGCCCTCCATGTGCTTGCCAGAGGTAGCCTGACTGCAATTAGGTACCGAGATGAGATCCTCAGACCCCTTGTGAGACCATATGCTGGTGTGGTTGGCCCTGGGTTCCTCCTAATGCAAGACAATGCTAGACCTCATGTGGCTGGAGTGTGTCAGCAGTTCCTGCAAGAGGAAGGCATTGATGCTATGGACTGGCCCGCCCGTTCCCCAGACCTGAATCCAATTGAGCACATCTGGGACATCATGTCTCGCTCCATCCACCAACGCCACGTTGCACCACAGACTGTCCAGGAGTTGGCGGAAGCTTTAGTCCATGTCTGGTAGGAGATCCCTCAGGAGACCATCCGCCACTTTCATCAGGAGCATGCCCAGGCGTTGTAGGGAGGTCATACAGGCACGTGGAGGCCACACACACTACTGAGCCTCATTTTGACTTATTTTAAGGACATTACATCAAAGTTGGATCAGCTTGTAGTGTGGTTTTCCACTTTAATTTTGAGTGTGACTCTAAATCCAGACCTCCATGGGTTGATACATTTGATTTCCATTGATAATATTTGTGTGATTTTGTTGTCAGCACATTCAACTATGTAAAGAAAAAAGTATTTAATAAGATTATTTCATTCATTCAGATCTAGGATGTGTTATTTTAGTGTTCCCTTTATTTTTTTGAGCAGTGTAATATTGGGCATATCCACGCCTCATCATTTTGAATAAGGCATGGGCTCATTCAGTTAAAAGTTTTGCACTGTCTCCATTACTCAAATGAGAAATTGGCATCAATATATCCAAATGTTGACCCCATGTGTTTGAGACGCCACCAAAGTCCAGCGACTGTGGGACACCTGTTTTGGTCATGCCAATCATTGAGAGGCATTCTCACATACAGTACCAGTCAAAAGTTGGACACACCTACTCATTAGAGATTTTCTATATTTTACAATTTTTCTACATTGTAGAATAATTGTGATGACATCAAAACAATGAAAAAACACATAAGGAATCATGTAGTAACCAAAAAAAGTGTTGAACAAATCAAAATATACAAAATATACGGCCGTTGCTGAAAGAAGACCAAGGTGCAGCGTAGTGAGCGTACATTTTCCTTTTTATTTCAAAATGTCGCCAACAAAACAACAAACAAAAAAACAACCGTGACGCTTACAGGGCATTAGTGCCACAAACAAAGTTAACTACCCACAATGAAAGGAGGGAAAAAGGGCTACCTAAGTATGGTTCCCAATCAGAGACAACGATAGACAGCTGTCCCTGATTGAGAACCATACCCGGCCAAAACATAGTAACACAAAATCATAGAAATCAAACAGAATGCCCACCCCAAATCACATCCTGACCAAGCCAAATAGAAACATTGAGTGGCTGCTGCCTACACACTGACACTGACTCAACTCCAGCCACTTTAATAATGGGAATTGATGGGAAATGTTGTAAATATACACTGTAGCCACTTTAAACAATGCTACCTTATATAATGTTACTTACCCTACATTATTCATCTCATATGCATACCTATATACTGTACTGTACTCTATATCATCGACTGCATCCTTATGTAATACATGTATCACATGTATCACTAGCCACTTTAACTATGCCACTTTGTTTACATACTCATCTCACATGTATATACTGTACTCGATACCATCTACTGTATCTTGCCTATGCTGCTCTGTACCATCACTCACTCATATATCCTTATGTACATATTCTTTATCCCCTTACACTGTGTATAAGACAGTAGATTAGGAATTGTTAGTTAGATTACTTGTTGGTTATTACTGCATTGTCGGAACTAGAAGCACAAGCATTTCGCTACACTCGCATTAACATCTGCTAACCATGTGTATGTGACAAATAAAATTTGATTTGATTTGACATAAAAAGGCTCTCTAAGGTCAGGGCGTGAAAATATTTGAGATTTTCAAAGTAGCCACCCTTTGCCTTGATGACAGCTTTGCACACTCTTGGAATTCTCTCAGCTTCATCTGGAATGCTTTTCCAACAGTTCCCACATTTGCTGAGCACTTGTTGGCTGCTTTTCCTTCACTCTGCGGTCCAACTCATCCCAAACAATCTCAATTGCGTTGAGCGTAGGGTGATTGAACTGTTTGGCCAAAATGACCATTGTTATGTTTGGAGGAAAAAGGGGAACGCTTGCAAGCCGAAGAACACCATCCCAACCATGAAGCACAGGGGTGGCAGCATCATGTTGTGGGGGTGCTTTGCTGCAGGAGAGACTGGTGCACATCACAAAATAGATGTCATCATGAGGAGGAAAATGATGTTGATATATAGAAGCAACCTCTCAAGACATCAGTCAGGAAGTTAAAGCTTGGTCGCAAATGGGTCTTCCAAATGGACAATGACCCCAAACAAACTTCCAAAGTTGTGCCAAAATGGCTTGAGGACAACAAAGTCAAGGTGTTGGAGTGGCCATCACAAAGCCCTGACCTCAATCCTATAGAAGATTTGTGGACAGAACTGAAAAAGCGTGTGCGAGCAACAAGGCCTACAAACCTGACTCAGTTACACCAGCTCTGTCAGGAGGAATGGGCCAAAATTCACCCATCATATTGTGGGAAGCTTGTGGAAGGCAGCCCGAAACGTTTTACCCGATTTAAAGACAATGCTACCAATATACTATTTGAGTGTATGTAAACTTCTGACCCACTGGGAATGTGATGAAAGAAATAAAAGCTGAAATAAATCATTCTCTCTACTATTATTCTGACATTTCACATTCTTAAAATAAAGTGCTGATCCTAACTGACCTAAAACAGGGAAGTTTTACTTGGATTAAATGTCAGGAATTGTGAAAAACTGAGTTTAAATGTATTTTGCTAAGGTGTATGTAAACTTCTGACTTCAATTGTATATATTTAGTATTTTACTAACTTTTTCTCCCAATTTCAATTATGATCTTATCTCATCGCTGCAACTCCCTAACGGGCTTGGGAGATTCAAAGGTCGAGTCATGCGACCTCCAAAATATGACCCACCAAACCACCCTCCTTAACACCCACCCACAACCCAGAAGCCAGCTGCATCAATGTGTCGGAGAAAACACTGTTCAACTGATGACTGCCACAAGGAGTTGCTAGAGCGTGATGAGCACGTAAAGTCAACCCGGCCAAACTCTCCCCTAACCCGGACGACGGTGGGCCAATTGTGTGCCGTCCTATGGGACTCCCGGTCATGGCCAGTTGTGATACATCCTGGTATCGAAAACAAGTAAGTCAAACCATTGTTTATAGGGAAAATAAGATCAGAAGAGTGAACCAAGGAAAAAACACACTGCCATCAATTGTGCCCATTAAAGAAAACACACAACTCTCCCCAAAGCAACAAAGTTTGACAACACTCCCATATTTTGGACCACTCCCCCATTGTAAATTTCAATCTGTCCCTTAGGTACCGAGCTAGCTATCCCAGAAGTTGCTATCTAGCTAGCACCAATGCATACAGACTGAAAACAAATGACTTGAAACTGCAGTCATTCTCAATATTCTAACAATGATTTTTCAATCCGTGTGACTATTATTGGAAGCCACTTGTTGTTCTCTTATTGAAATCGAACTTCAGTTAATGAAAAAATAACTAGCTTGCTAGAAAACAAAGCAATTTAGTCAGCTAGCTACCTAGTTGCTTGCTTGACCAGACAAATCAACCAAATATGAAAACTGTCTTATAAGATCAGAGTATCCAGATGATGATACCTAGTAGATCATTAATTAGCTAACTAACTAGCTATACTGAAACAGATAATGTTGTTTTGCTATGTTATTACAGATTTTCGAGGAGAACATTGTTTGTATCCATCAATAGCTAGCTTTTTTTCTGACTAGCAGTTCCAGAGCTTTGGGAAGTGTGTGTCTGTTTTGTGCTCCAGTGGCATGTAAGCAAGACAAACCTTTACCAGCATCATAACATACGTACCAGTGAATCACTGTGACATATGAATTAAGAGTGATAGTGTAATTACTACGTAAAAAAGTATGTATGTGTTAAATGATTAAGTTAAGTGCAGGCTTCCCGGGTGGCGCAGTAGTCTAGGGCACCAGAGACTCTGGGTTCTCGCCCAGGCTCTGTCGCAGCCGGCCGCGACTCCCGTGGCGGGCCGAGCGCAGTGCACGCTAACCAGGTCAGCAGGTGCACGCTGTTTCCTCCGACACATTGGTGCGGCTGGCTTCCGTGTTGGATGTGCGCTGAGTTAAGAAGCAGTGCGGCTTGGTTGGGTTGTGTTTCTGAGGACGCATGGCTTTCGACCTTCCTCTATCCCGAGCCGTACGGGAGTTGTAGCGATGAGACAAGATAGTGACTACTAACAATTGGACACCATGAAATTGGGGAGAAGGGGTAAAATTTTAATTAAAAAATAAATAAATAAATAATAAAATAAGTTACGTGCAGCCATATTCAAGTCCTGATTGATCAATAAGCTTATTTGATGTGTCAATTAGTCTTATTTGACACTTCAAATAGTTTTTTTTTTGACGGGTCAGATAATGAAACGAGTACTGACCCAAACAGCGTTCGATACATATGCACCCACACACAACACACTGGTAGACGGACACATACACTCAACCCCTCTGCATCGTCTGCTGAAAGAGAATGAGACCACAGAGAGATGTCGATAAAGGTCTATGAGTGAAAGGTTCATCCTCAATATCTGTTTACCTATCTATCCTTTCAGTCTGATTTGCATGGGACCAAAACACAGAGCGAAGAGGGGAAAGAGGAGTAGCCAAGCAAAGTTGCTCACACACACAACATTTCTGTGGCATGTTATGCACATCACCAACCCTCTTCTCAACCCACTCCCCTTACTCCTTACCCCATGGGACCCCCTAGCCCTATGGATAACCTCTTGAAGGAAAATAAGGGGAACATGGGGATGAAGGGAGGGACGGAGAGAGGGAAAAGAGTCCCAAATACAGGCTGAATCAGAGAGACTACTGAATAACCACAGAGCTCCCATAAACCGTTTAGAGTCATGTCATCATGTGACACAAACACAGAGTCAGGAAGAACAGCTGCTCTACATTCAGTACTGGGGGGAAATTAAAATAGGGAAAGATAGGAAAAGAATGGGAAGGAGAGAGGGAAAGTGATAGAGGAGGAGAGGCAGAAAAAAGGATAGAGAATCTTCTTTGCCAGCGCTGTGGCTTGTACCAACCCTCCACCCAGTCCACGGTGATTCAAACGACAAACTCAGACACTGATCATTCACAGACTTTATTCTCTGCACAACGTCCTAGAACCGTATGTTGCTCATTACAGTACCTCTGCACATTCTTGCAAATATGCACCTGCCTTTTTACACCCTGCACTGTGTAGAGGAGTGCCACGCCAGACGTCAACCACAATGAGAATACACAAAGACCTCTCTTCGCTGGACAAAGAACAAGGGAAGAGGATGGGGGGGACACTCACAGCAATCTCCAAAGCAGGAGTCATCCTTCCCCTTTGCTCATCTCACACCTCTAGTCAAAGCTCCTCCTACTGTATCATCTCCAGGGCAACCAGTTTAACCAAATGGTGCTCAGACGGCCTGCCGGAGACATGGACACAACATGGTTATGATGAAGAGTGACGATGACTAAAACAAAGCCAGGGATTTGAAATATCAAGAATAACTGCTTGTTTGATTTTAGGCCCTCTAATCCATTTTAGGGCCTCTAATCCTGTTTGTGACTGATGATGTAGCTTATCATATTATTACATAATTTTGCCATGACAATCGCCATTCATCCTGTACTTTCATTACTTCACCCTGGTTATTTCTGTCACACCCTGATCTGTTTCACCTGTCCTTGTGCTTGTCTCCACACCCTCCAGGTGTCGCCCATCTTCCCCATTATCCCCTGGGGACTTATACCGGTGTTTTCTGTCTTTGCCAGTTTGTCTTGTTTTGTTAAGTCAACCAGCGTGTTACTCCGTGCTCCTGCTTTGTCCTTTTCTCTGTTTTTGCTAGTCCTCCTGGTTTTGACCCTTGCCTGCCTTGACTCTGAACCCGCCTGCCTGACTTGACCTCGAGCCTGCCTGCCACTCTGTACCTCCTGGACTCTGACCGTGTTATGATCTTTTTGCCTGTCCACGACCATTCTCTTGCCTGCCCCTTGGATACTAATAAATATCAGAGACTCAAATCATCTGTCTCCCGTGTCTGCATCTGGGTCTCGCCCTGTGCTCTTATAATTTCAAAATAAATATTCTTAGTTTTTGTAAAATATCTACTGTCTACAAGAACACATTACCTTGTCATTTTAAGAGCTTAATTGAATTCAGAATTATAACTGTAGTTATAATTGTAACTATTTTATAGTTTCTTGCTTATAGCAAGTGGTGGCCCGTTAATAATTTCATAGTAATAAGTGTACACAACTGTGTCCTTTACAACTGACTGCATATATATATATATATATATATATATATATATATATATATATATATATATATATATATATATATATATATATATATATATATATATATATATATGCAGTCAGTTGTAAAGGACATAGTATATATAGTTTCGCTCCAGTGCACATAATCTATTGTAAATTGTTTATACATCCGTACCATGCATAGCCTCATTAATCAGTTCTTTGCTATTCATAGTGTATGTGGATTAGAAAATGATGTGTGGATATATTCTGTCTGCATTACGTTTACTGTCTATACCCCAGTCTCAACATCAACAGTGAAGAGGTGATTCCGGGATGCTGGCCTTCTAGGCAGAGTTGCAAAGAAAAAGCCATATCTCAGACTGGCCAATAATATTTTCTTTTTAAGATGGGAAAAAGAACAGACACTGGAGAAACTCTGCCTAGAAGGCCAGCATCCTGGAGTCGCCTCTTCACTGTTGATGTTGAGACTGGGGTTTTGCAGGTACTATTTAATGAAGCTGCAGTTGAGGACTTGTGAGGTGTGTGTTTCTCAAACTAGACACTCTAATGTACTTGTCGTCTTGCTCAGTTGTGCACCGGGGCCTCCCACTCTTTCTATTCTGGTTAGTCAGTTTGCGCTGTTCTGTGAAGGGAGTAGTACACAGCATTGTATGAGATCTTCAGTTCCTTGGCAATTTCTCGCATGGAATAGCTTTCATTTCTCAGAACAAGAACAGACTGATGAGTTTCAGAAGAAAGACACGTTTTCTTGCTTCCTTAATCAGAACAACAATTTTCAGCCATGCTAACATAATTGTAAAAGGGTTTTCTAATGATCAATTAGCCTTTTAAAATTATACACTTGGATTAGCTAACACATGCCATTGGAACACAGGGGTGATGGTTGCTGATAATGGGCCTCTGTACACCTATGTAGATATTCCATTAAAAATCAGCTGTTTCCAGCTATAAAAGTAATTTACAACATTAACAATGTCTACAGTGTATTTCTGATCAATTTGATGTTCTTTTAACAGACAAAAAATGTGATTTTCTTTAAAAAACAAGGACATTTGTAAGTGATCCGAACTTTTGAACGGTAGTGTAAATATACAGTACAGTAAAAAAAGGTTATCTGATTCTGAAAGAGAGAGAGAGAAAGAGAATGTGGCAATAGAGAATTGAAAAAGAGTGAGGATCAGATTGTTATTGGCATGTTACTTGCAATAGGATATCATGCTGTGCAAATGTGGATGTTGATAGCTTGCTAAGTGACCCAAAACTATTATAACTATTATAGATTTATACACACGCACATACTCACATGTACGCACACATACACATACACGCACGCTAATTAAGAGGTGTCTGGATGTGTTTAGCTGAGTAAGTGCTCATCAGGAATGTTGGAGCTGGAGTGACATGTTTGCCTGACGCTGTTATGGTAGACACAAAAACAGGTCACACTTTTTTTGGATAATCCTGATTTTCATACTATCTGTTGATAAGCAACTGTTTGCTAAGGTTAGAGTTCGGGTTAGGTTTAGAATAAGGTTTAGGGTGAGGGATAATATTAGGGTAAGGGTTAAGTTTAGACCTAGCATTAGGATTAGTAGACAGTTAATCGAAATGTAATTTATAGTCTGTAGATGTGTTCCACCAAAAGTGTTCTCCCAAAAACTCAAACATTTGCACACGTTCAGGCACATAGACATACAAATGTGCGCAAATAAATAAATACAACTCCAACGGTACACCTCACCTTTCCATGACCTGGACAAAAGCCTTTTACAGTGTCCTTTATGAATAGTTAATAAGTGATAATACCATGATACTATGATACCATGATAATAATACCATTATACTATGATAATACCAATGTGAAATTGTACACTTACATCAAACATTATGCATGTATGCTTTCTCACCTCAATGTTATTCAATGTAAAACTCCATATAGTGCTTAGAGCTTGGAGTTGAGTAACGCAGTTAAAAGCACTATAAAATACTGCAATGTGATGAAATACACAATGTAATAGAGTCAATGTCCACGCCCCCCATGGAAATCAAATTAGCATAATACAAATTCCCCATCAAAATCCTCTGTTTAAGGTAGAGATATCTATCTGCATCTCAATCCACAGCATCCCACAATGTCGCCCTTCTCGAATCTGCGGTAAAAGTTGTCAGAGCTCAAGCAGTGTTTGTAAGACCATGAGACCATTTTTCAATTTCGGTGATTCTGATATAAAATGGGTAAAGGTAATGTATAGCAACTAGGGATGCACAATATACCGGTGAGCATATCGGAATCCGACGATATTAGCTAAAATTACCGCCGATGTGCAAAACTGATGTCAAAGCTGACGTGCATACCTATATAACGTAGGTAGATGATGTAATGACACCACAAAAAATACAGCGCTACACAGAACAAAAGCAGAAAAATACTAAGTGCATACTTCCAACAACTAAACAAGTTAAAGTCAAGCACTCATTTGAAAGTAAAAACATTTCAGCAAGATAACTAAAAAGGCGAAATCAATTAACGCTAACATAATGGAATTCATTGCCCTTGACAATCAACCATTCTCTGTCGTGGATGATGTTTGTTTTCGCCGACTGGTCGAGCACCTCGAGCCCCGGGATCACTACCAATTAGGCACTATTTTTCAGATGTTGCCCTACCGGAGTTTCACAGTACTGTTGAAACGCACATATATGAGCTACTTGCTATGGGCGTCACTGCTATTAGCTTCACGACTGACGTTTGTACCAGCAATGTCAGCCCCATGACCATACTGAGACCGACAGCACAGTGGGTTGATGAGGATGTTGTACTAAGGAAAGCCATATTGCATGCTCAATAATATGCTTAGCTGTAATTACTGCAAACAAATGCTTTCTATAGTTGTTGAACAGTCTCTCACATTGCTGTGGAGGAATTTTGGCCCACTCTTGCATGCTGACCTGCTTTAACTCAGCGACATTTGTGGATTTTCAAGCATCAGTTTCGTTTCAAGTCCTGCCACAACATCTCAATTGGGATTAGGTCTGGACTTTGACTAGGCCATTTAACAACTTCAAATGTGTTGTTTTTAACCATTTTCATACAGACTTGTTTGTGTGTTTTGGATAATTGTCTTGCTGCATGACCCAGCTGCGCTTCAGCTTCAGTTACCAGACGGATGGCCTGACATTCTCCAGGTCCTGAGGTAGCAAAGCATCCCCAAACCATCACACTACCACCCCCATGCTTGACCGTTGGGATGAAGGTCTAACTGTGGAATGCGGCGTTCGGTTTTCGCCCGATATAATGGGACGACCCCCGGCTTAGACTCTTAAGGATTTTAAAAAGGTGGTTTTTATGGTGGTTTCTATAGCTTTTACAATATCCTGACAGACAGAGAGCATTGGCTCACACTCAGCCGACTGTATGAGTCCACCTGATAGGGGAGGGTCCTCATTAGTCCCCTCCCCGTAAGGAAACAGGATGCTACACCTAGGATGAAGTGGAACACCTGTCTCTAGAACACACACAATGCATACACACAGAACTACATATAGCCAGAATCAGAATTCCCCTTTCCACACTAAAAAGAGGGAGATCATTCAGTGAGGGGATATAGCGTTTCCCACACACACAAGCACACACACGGCAAACCCCTTGACCTAAACGCCAGGCTGACACAGCAGGGTCAGTGCACCTTCCCGAGCAGAACAAACATACACACATAAAGAGAGCCTGTGTCGAGGCTAGACCTGAGTCTTACACTGGAGCGAGGGAGAGAGAGAGGGAGAGAGGGGAGCTAGATAGAGAGATGGTTAAGGAGAGGAGATCGAGAGCATGTGCGAGTAGTGAAAAGAGAGAAAGAAAGAAAAACAAAGTTAGGGAGGGATCATGAAAGATCAAATACGCAAGACAAAGAGTGAGGGAGATACTCAACATGTGACTAGGCATTTGGAGAGTGCTATAGCTATCTCCTGGGCCCATGCATGAATGAGACACTTATTATCGTCTTTATTGAGTTTGTGGTACTCTCTGACATAGTGAGGTGTCATTCTGATGCCATCTCATCTATAGTATCTATTCATCAGTTATGATACTCCACTTTACTGTAAACTACCGTTTTTGTGCACCCCCCATACTTCTCCCAAGGTACTATTCCTCCATTGAAACCACATTGCTGTCCTAATCCTAGATGAAATGATGATGCCAACATGTTGTGTGTGCGTGCGTGTGTGTGTACATGTGTGCATGCATGTGCGTAGCATATGTGGGTGTGAGCGTGTTGTTTGAGTCATAGAAACCCCAAACCTCTTCCTAATTACACAGTGGATCTAGGCAGAGCCGAGACTTGGCTACCCAGCATGCATCATGTCTTACATAAATAGTGGTCTTACGGAAGCAGCTGTCAGGGTTACCATCGCTCTGGTCTGGACAGACGGTCAGTGCCATGTTAAACGCGGATTGTACCATAAGGCACTCCCACATTTGGTGGTCACTGCCTTTTAGGGCAGAGAGAGTGGGGTGGAGTATGTGTGTGTGTGTGTGTGTGTGTGTGTAGGGAGGTATGGTTCCATACAGTGCCCCATACCGGAAGCCACAGGATGTGCACATTGAAGTAGACCACCAAGTACCCACCCCTATGACATCACAAAGCCTCCTGAGACTTCATATGATGACTGCTGCCCCCTTAAAAACGTATGCACACACACACACACACACACACACACACACACACACACACACACACACTGGTTCCAAATAAAATACATAGACTATATGTGCTGCACATGTTTTTGTGTCTTTTTTTTGCTGCTCACAATAAAGAAGACAACTTTGGTGTATTCTACTATACAAGATCAAGTGGAAACACATGTAATATATGTAATATGCGTGTGCACAAACTCTTCACAAATGTGCGAAGTCGTTGATCATCTCTAAGGGATGCTAAATTATAGCTTTCTAGTCATGTGTATGTCTAGAAAAATGGATTGTCTAATTAGTTGAATATGAGGCTCCTCAGCCTGGACATGGAGTTATTTGTGGGATAACCGATGAGAATCTATGTAGAATGACCCCTTCACAATTCATTTCTAGAATGAATACAATGTGTAGGTATAGAATGTATATCATGTCAACAGGGGATGATCGCTCTTGAATGATTGTTTATCTATTTAACTGGTTCGCTATCTGAAAGTATAGATTATCTAGCTTGGCTTCACTCTCTTAGCCGTATTCACTGGTGTCAGGGGATCTGTGCTAGCTTAGCCTAGTATAGCCTTGCCTAGCCTGGGCGTACTAGCCACATCTGTTGAGCTCCTCAACACCTCATTGCCTCACAATGAGCTTACTGACGCAATGAAGAAAGCAGATTATGTGGTGGGGCACTGAAAGCAAGGGATGTATAGAACTAGTATAATAAAACATATGTACTGTATATCTGTCAGAGACAATAGACATGTTACAGGCAGTTACCCCAACTACAGTGTTTTCTGTGACAACAGACAGAGCATTTTCACATCATCCATCATACTGTAGAAACCTTTTGGAGAGATGACGCTGCACACACACACACACACACACACGGCGTGAAAATTTCCATCCAGTCAGAGGAGGGCATACCAGAAGGAGAAGGAGTACATTCAGATCCATTCACTAGCATGGGCTGTAGTCTGTGTGTGTGTGTGTGTGTGTGTTGAACCCAGTTCACAGAGCCTGCCATAGAATGAGAGGGGGTAATTGAGTAAGGACCAGGGACTCACTGACCCCCTTTTTAAAGTTATTTTTTAATTTAACCTTTATTTAACTAGACAAGTCAGTTCATAACAAATTCTTATTTACAATGATGGCCTACACCGGCCAAACCCTAACCCGGGCGGCGCTGGGCCAATTGTGCGCCTCCCTATGGGATTCCTGATCATGGCCAGTTGTGATAAAGCCTGAAATCAAACCAGTGTCTGTAGTGACACCTCTAGCACTGAGATGCAGTGCCTTAGATGGCTGAGCCCCTTCTGGCCCACGATGCCCTCTTATCTCCACAGCAACCAGCAGACATCCCTAGCTTGCACAACTGTACCACAGGAAATTATGTCACTATGAGCCTCTTCACACTTACTACACTTTTTGTAAAAATACTGTTGGCTACACATATAACTCATATGTAAACTTGCATACCTGCCATGTCTCCACGCTACCTCTGGAATTAGAGCACGACACTTGCCCGACAGTTGCCCCCCTTAAAGCAGGGCAGTGCAAACAGAATTGTCTTGTTGAGCCAACACTCCTACAGCATAAATGGTAATAGCAGAGCATTTCCCTAATATTTTAGACTTGTTTTAGTGAGTTTTTGCCTGAAATTGCAGTAACAGCCTGTTCAATTCGGTTAAATTCCACTTAAAATGATGGAAGCCCATTCCCACCACCAAAAACATGTAGAATGTAGATTATAGAAATAGGAGATGTTTTTTCCATTTGTAACATTGTGTTGTGATTTCAGAGGAGGCACCACAAGAAATGTTTTCCTGGGGCCCAGATTTTTTCTAGATCTGGTAGTAGGCTAACCTAACCAACTCCGGACACTAGTTGTAGCACAGGACATAGTAATCAGCCATTTAAAAAAAAAGGGTTTTATATGGGTTATGATATGTGCTATGATGGAACCATATTATTTTTCTAATCAGATCATATGGTTAGAAAAAACATTCTGGAAAAATTCCTGGCCCTAGGGAGGATGAAAATATTAAAACCCTTTACAAAGACAACGAGACAACAACTGCGACTGGACAATTACGAACAAAATAACTAACGGGGCTGAGCGCAATGTATGCAGGGTTGCATAGCGTAGGCCTTGCATCTGTAACAAGAAAAGAAAGATACTCATACAGTATGTCATCACTATTGTGTTGATTCATTCCAGTCAATCATTTTGAATTCAAAAGGCCTAGGTAGTCTAGCCACCCGAAGTGTGATTATAAACCGAATTTAATCAAATTCACATGTTCTCCGAAAACAAATAAAATGGGCCTATTTTAGGCTATAAATACATACCTTAGGCTATAAAAACATGACGTTACGTTTCCCCTTGGCCACGTCCAGATGGTATGAGAGCGCATAGGCTTTTCTATAGGACACCTGAAGCTGTCATTGTTATACTTTGGCTACAGTTGATTAGACTGAAAGCACAGACTAATTGTTCACGTTGACAAATCATGAAACATTTTATTTTAAAATGTGGTGGCGGGTATGCGCTTTCATACCAAACAGTTTGTCGTGGTTAATTCACCTATACCCACATTTTCAAGCGTAATTTGCTTTTACCACACGTAATGCTTTGCATGAAATTGATAGAAATGAAGCATGGTTTGTTGTAATGTTGTAAGGTAGGCCTACTGTACGTGTGAGAGGGATAATCGTACATTTTTGATAGGCTAACGTTACTTAATGAAGACACGCTGTTTTGAATCTAAAATGTAATGAGTGTAGCCTACAGATGCCCTTTAATTGTCTGTACATACAGTACATTCTTGTGAACCATTTCATTATTCAAACGTGTAATATGCTTTGGTTTAATTATTCAATAGTGTAATATGTTTTAGAAGAAAAGTTTGTCACGAACCACGTTTCCATCCATAGTTATGAATGTAAAGTCATATCGTATAATTTAAATTAAAAAAACACCACAAAAACTGTGATGGAAACAGGAAGGACGTTTTACAATTTCATAAATGCTGACAGATTATTTGTTCGTTCGACGTGGTGGAATCTTTTTGTGTCAGTAAAATGTATAATGCGAGAAATGGCGGTGGAAACACCTTTATGCACAAATATTGATATAATAACCATCATATCAAAGTAAACGTGGAGTTACGAGAGGATATGGCGTGTGGTCCTCCCACTACGACTCGGGAAATCATGCAGTTTATTAGACAACAGATGAAATAACTTTTGATAAAATTCACAGGGTGTTGAAAGTGCACAGTGTTCTTGATGCTCCTTCCAATAATACCCAGTGGTGGAAAAAGTACCCAATTTTCATACCAAAGACTTTTCACACCTTAATTTAAAAAAAAACATGACTCAAGTAAAATGAAAAGTCACCCAGTAAAATAATACTTGAGTAAAAGTATTTGGGTTTAAATGTGCTTAAGTATCAAAAGTAAAAGTAATTTAAAATGTCTTATGTTAAGCAAACCAGACAACACAATTCTCTTGTTTTTTTAAATTTACGGATAGCCAGGGTCACAGTTCAACACTCAGACATAATTTACAAACAAAGCATTTGTGTTTAGTGAGTCCACCAGATCAGAGGCAGTAGGGATGTTCTCTTGGTAAGTGTGTGAATTAGACAATTTTCCTGTCCTGCTAAGCATTCATAATGTAACGAGTACGTTTGGGTGTCAGGGAAAATGTATGGAGTAAAAAGTACATTATTTTCTTTAGGAATGTAGTGGAGTAAAAGTAAAAGTTGTCAAAAATATTTAAAAAGTAAAGTAGAGTACAGATACCCCCAAAAAACGACTTAAGTCTTTTTCCTTAAGTACTTTACACCACTGGTAATATCGAGGGTCTAATTCTCGTGACATGATAACCGATGCTTGACTGCCATTTGACAACAACAAAAAATCTTGCTCGTTAATAATGTCATCATGTGGAATAGCCTACCCACACTGTATCTGCCAGCTGTTGGCAAGATCACACGTGCCAAGACCAGAGTGGGCACATTTGCTATTTGATCGCAACCAATTTTGTGACAGAATTATCAGTCGAGTTGAAAATGCAATGGAAACACATTCAACTTTTGATTTTTATTTGGTACATGAAAACGTAAGCGAAAAAGTAAATTTTGTGTGCACCACGTCATCACACAACAATTCCATTTAGTGGATACACACCACAGTTGGGAAATGCACATATTTTCTTTGTGGATTCTAGAATATTCACAGTTTGTGCTTACTGGCTCGTGGCTACTGTGATATTTACTGTCAATTTGAGCTACGGGCCAAGAATGTCACATTGCTAGTCCCAACGAAAGATAAGGCAAAGATGTAATGGGAGTTGGAATCTTGTTGAATTGTCTTTAACCAACCTGCTCGTCAGACTCACCTTCATATCTCATAGTGGGAATAGGTCTTTTGAGGGACCACTTATATGGCAATCACTTTGTAACAGGCTGAGGAAGAAATCTGCTTATGATTACTGTAATACGAAACCAGTTTGAGAAGAAAAAAAACTGCAAATTCGGGAGGTAATGACAGGTACAGGACCTAGAGACAGGGTGAGTAGAATCAAGTTGAGACACCACACTGTGCACAGACGTCAATTCAACACCTATCCATGTTGATTCAACGTAATTTCATTGAAATGATGCGGAAACGACGTTGATTCGACCAGTGTGTGCCCAGTGGGGCTCCAGTTATTATAAGAGAACAGAACCCAAGCTTTCAACATCTGTCTATAGTCATGTGTGGGAGCTGAAGGAAAGAAGTTTTTTTTTATCACTGATGATAAAAGGAGAATGTGATGAGAAGCTTTACTATGGAAACATACATTTCCTCTCATATGGTGTAAGGTTAAAGAGCAACCGCCCGTAAAAAAAAAAAAAAAAACTTCTCCTTTTGAAAACAGCGCATTGCTATTCTTCAGAAACATCTGTTCTAGTGGCAGGATTGAATAGAAAGTGTAAATAGCATAGATTTGCAAGATGAAAGGAAAAAAAGGATATGTCATTAATGAAGAGTAGGTCATAAATCTTCCCGAGGGTTGGGTTACTTACGTGGCAATTTTTGCCAATGATGCCCAATTGCCCAGCGGAAACATGGTGTGGTCCACACCTTGCCATGGGGACATGTTGTCAAATAAAATAAAATTGTATTTGTCACATACGCCGAATGCAACAGGTGTAGTAGACCTTACCGTGAAATGCTTTACAAGCCCTTAACAAACAATTCAATTTTAAGAAAATTGAGTTAAGAAAATATTTACTAAATAAACTAAAGTAAAAAATGAATACAAAAAGTAACACAATAAAAAAGACGATTAATAATAAGACAGGTGATTACTAATAAGACAGGTGATTACTAATAAGACAGTACATCACAACGGTTTAGTAATTTCACCCTACCCTTCCTTGTTTTTCAGAAGATATGCTTTTGTCATAGAGTCCTCTAAAGACAGGTTTAGACCGGTATCTGAATTGGCAGAGACTGTGGAACTCAGCATTCAAATTATACAAGATACATTATTACTTTTGATAATCTTTTGTTGCTATTGAATGGTACTATCAATAGGGGGTGGGGGACCCTGTGTATTCTTAAAACATGTCAGGGAACTCCTGTCTTATACGGGACACCATACAGGAAGCTATGATGACTGACATGTTTGGCAAGGTAGCCCCAGCAGCGCTCTACAAAATGCTGATAGGTACTGTAACTCTACCGGCTGTGAATGACAATAGAAGATGAAAGACAAGTGCTGTCCCACCCTGATCTGTTTCAACTGTCCAAAACACTTTGTTTAAAATGTCTACATATGTTCAGCCATTTGCGCTCTTCTCACGCTGCTCTTTCTTCTGGAGGAAGCTTTGAATTGGTCAGTAGCCTACAGAGTGGTATGAGAAGAGTGCCATCCTCCTGCATCTCACCTCTGCCTGTAGTTATTGAACTCTCTCTACAGAACAACATGGGTTGAGGAAAACTATTTCATATCCAGTATGGAGTGTCATGCACTTCACCCTTCTGGACACCTGACTGAACCTGTTCATAACCTGTAATACTATATACAGTACAGTGGGGCAAAAAAGTATTTAGTCAGCCACCAATTGTGCAAGTTCTCCCACTTAAAAAGATGAGAGGCCTGTAATTTTAATCATAGGTACACTTCAACTATGACAGACGAAATGAGAAAAAAAAATCCAGCAAATCACATTGTAGGATTTTTAATGAATTTATTTGCAAATTGTGGTGGAAATAAGTATTTGGTCAATAACAAAAGTTTATCTCAATACTTTGTTATATACCCTTTGTTGGCAATGACAGAGGTCAAAAGTCTTCACACGGTTTTCACACACTGTTGCTGGTATTTTGGCCCATTCCTCCATGCAGATCTCCTCTAGAGCAGTGATGTTTTGGGGCTGTTGCTGGGCAACACAGACTTTCAACTCCCTCCAAAGATTTTCTATGGGGTTGAGATCTGGAGACCAGGACATTGAAATGCTTCTTACGAAGCCACTCCTTCGTTGCCTGGGCGGTGTGTTTGGGATCATTGACATGCTGAAAGACCCAGCCACGTTTCATCTTCAATGCCCCTGCTGATGGAAGGAGGTTTTCACTCAAAATCTCACGATACATGGCCCCATTCATTCTTTCCTTTACACGGATCAGCCGTCCTGGTCCCTTTGCAGAAAAACAGCCCCAAATTATGATGTTTCCACCCCATGCTTCACAGTAGGTACGGTGTTCTTTGGATGCAACTCAGCATTCTTTGTCCTCCAAACACGATGAGTTGAGTTTTTACCAAAAAGTTCTATTTTGGTTTCATCTGACAATATGACATTCTCACAATCTTCTTCTGGATCATCCAAATGCTCTGTAGCAAACTTCAGATGGGCCTAGACATGTACTGGCTTAAGCAGGGAGACACGTCTGGCACTGCAGGATTTGAGTCCCTGGCGGCGTAGTGTGTTACTGATGGTAGGCTTTGTTACTTTGGTCCCAGCTCTCTGCAGGTCATTCACTAGGTCCCCCCGTGTGGTTCTGGGATTTTTGCTCACCGTTCTAGTGATCATTTTGACCCTACGGGGTGAGATCTTGCGTGGAGCCCCAGATCGAGGGAGATTATCAGTGGTCTTGTATGTCTTCCATTTCCTAATAATTACAACCAAACTGCTTACCTATTGCAGATTCAGTCTTCCTAGCCTGGTGCAGGTCTACAATTTAGTTTCTGGTGTCCTTTGACAGCTCTTTGGTCTTGGCCATAGTGGAGTTTGGAGTGTGACTGTTTGAGGTTGTGGACATGTGTCTTTTATACTGATAACAAGTTCAAACAGGTGCCATTAATACAGGTAACGAGTGGAGGACAGAGGAACCTCTTAAAGAAGAAGTTACAGGTCTGTGAGAGCCAGAAATCTTGCTTGTTTGTTGGTGACCAAGTACTTATTTTCCACCATAATTTGCAAATAAATTCATTAAAAATTCTACAATGTGATTTTCTGGATTTTTTTTCTCATATTGTCTGTCATAGTTGAAGTGTACCTACAATGAAAATTACAGGCCTCTCTCATCTTTTTAAGTGGGAGAACTTGCACAATTGGTGGTTGACTAAATACTTTTTTGCTCCACCATATATGGAAGCGACTTCATCACCCACTGAATTTTACCCAGAGAGCTGTGCATGTCAGTGTGTGGTTAGACAGCCAAATCCTTAGATTTGGCCAGATAGACAAATAGAATGCCATTCTTGTTCTGGTTAAACAGTTGAAGTTGTACTCTACACACAACTTATACTGAACAAAATTTAAAACGCAACATGTAATGTCCCACGTTTCATGAGCTGACATTCCATACACAAAAAGCTTGCTTATCTCAATTTTGAGCATTTCTCCATTTCCAAGATAATCCGTCCACCTGACAGGTGTGGCATATCAGGAAGCTGATTAAACAGTATGATCATTACACAGGTGCATCTTGTTCTGGGGAGAATAAAAAGACACGTGCAGTTTTGTCACACAACAGAATGCCACAGATGTCTCAAGTTTTAAGGAAGCATGCAATTGGCATGTTGACTGCAGGAATGTCCACCAGAGCTGTTGCAAGATCATTTGATTTAAAATGTCTCTACCATAAGCCGTTTTAGAGAATTTGACAATACATCCAACCGGCCTCATAACCGCAGACCACGTGTAACCATGCCAGCCCAGGACCTACATATTCGGCTTCTTCACCTGAGGGATCATCTGAGACCATCCACCAAGACTGAAACCGTCTCAGGAAAGCTCATCTGCGTGTTCATTGTCCTCACCAGGGTCTTGACCTGTCTCACTTTCGATGGCCACTGGCACGCTGGAGAAGTGTGCTCTTCATGGATTAATCCCGGTTTCAACTGTACCGGGCAGATGGCAGACATACGGCGTTGTGTGGGTGAGCGGGTTGTCAATGTTGGGATTAGTGGGGGTATGGTGGGGTTATGGTATGGGCAGGCATAAGCTGCAGACAACGAAAACAATTGTTCCTGGAAGATGAAAATGTCCCTATTTTTCCATGGCCTGCATACTCACCAGACATGTCACCCACTAATCCTGTTGGAATGCTCTGGATCGACGTGTACGAGAGTGTGTTCCAGTTCCCGCTAATATCCAGCAACTTCACAAAGCCTTTGAAGAGGAGAGGGACAAAGGCGATGCTGCATGAGCCAAATGGTAGTCACACCAGATACTGACTGGTTTTCTCATCCACACCCCTACTTTTTTAAAGGTATCTGTGACCAACAGATGCAAATCTGTATTCCCAGTCATGTGAAATCCATCTATTACGGTCTAATGAATTTCTTTCAATTGACTGATTTCCTTATAAGAACTGTAACTCAGAAAAATATTTGAAAATTGTTGCATATTGTGTATTTTTGTTCAGTGTAGTTTTTGCTAGGTAAGTCTAGGCATACTGTCTTTATAAGCACATCAATATGATATTTACAGCAGAACATTTTTCGTCTTTGCAACATGAACACACACATCGATATTTTGTTGCTAAATGTATCTACATTCAAGCTGGGAGAAGTTTGTGCAATGTCTACATTTAGCCTACGCCTGTAGGGATATAAGTAGTTCTGGGATTTGTCCCCTGCAAAAGATATAACAGCGGACATAAGGAGAGACAAAACAAAAAACTAGCCAGTTATAATATTGTGTTGTAGGACAGCTGAACTGACTGAAGAACACGGGGTAACTAAGTTCCAAGCTACTTTCTTCGCAAGTTGTTGTAGAATGAGTGTCTTATGAAACACATTCCAGACCCTGGTTCTTGCTATCTTGGCATAACTGTGATTTGACAGTGATTTGGCAACTGCTCAGCCTCCGACCGCAAGGCACTACAGAGGGTAGTGCGTACGGCCCAGCACATCACCGGGGCCAAGCTTCCTGCCATCCAGGACCTCTATACCAGGCGGTGTCAGAGGAAGGCCCTAATAATTGTCAAAGACTCCAGCCACCCTAGTCATAGACTGTTCTCTCTGCTACCACATGGAAAGCGGTACCGGAGGGCCAAGTCTAGGTCCAAGAGGCTTCTAAACAGCTTCTACCACCAAGTCATAAGACTCCTGAACAGCTAATCAAATGGCTACCCAGACTATTTGCATTGCCCCCCCCCCTCTTCTACACTGCTGCTACTCTCTGTTATTATCTATGCATAGTCACTATAATAACTCTACCTTCATGTACATATTACCTAAATTACCTCGATACCGGTGCCCCAGCACATTGACTCTGTACCTGTACCCCCTGTATATAACCCCGCTATTGTTATTTACTGCTGCTCTTTAATTATTTGTTGTTCTTATCTCTTACATTTTTTTTGTATTTTCTTAAAACTGCATTGTTGGTTAGTGGCTTGTAAGTAAGCATTTCACTGTAAGGTCTACACCTGTTGTATTCTGCGCATGTGACAAATACCATTTGACTTGATTTAACTACCTTCTACCACCTGAAAGAAAGATATACTTAAAGTGGTTCCTCCTTTAAAAGTTGGGTCACCTTGCGGGCTGCTGCAGCATTCTGTGCCACGTTATCTATTTGTCAGCCATTATTTTCTGTTAATGCAAGTTATTGCTAGTTTGACCAACAGAGGGCATCTTTGAGAAGCATCCACCTCTCCTTATTCCAATGGTGCCCACCATTACACCTCCCCAGCTGATGCTTGGCATTGCGCATGGTGATCTTAGGCTTGTGTGCGGCTGCTCTGCCATGGAAACCCATTTCATGAAGCTCCCGACAACATTTTTTTTGCTGATGTTGCTTCCAGAGGCAGTTTGGAACTTGGTAGTGAGTGTTGCAACCCGGGGACAGACACTTTTTTATCCTCTATGGGCTTCAGAATTCGGCGGTCCCTTTCTGTGAGCTTGTGAGGCCTACCACTTCGCGGCTGAGCCATGTTGCTGCTAGACGTTTCCACTTCACAAAAACAGCACTTACAGTTGACCGAGGCAGCACTAGCAGGGGAGGAATTTGACAAACTGACTGATCAAAATAAACCCCCCAGGGTGAAATTCCCTTTTAAGGTAAAGTGGTAAAGTGAAGGAGAGATAGAGTACTGCAATTGATATGAGAATGAAAGTCTGCTGAGTTCATAAGCGGAGAGATGTGACCGGAGGATTATTCTCTCTCTCCCACTCAAACACGCTCACACACAGACATGCTTGCACACACACACACGCACACACACACACACACACACACACACACACACACACACACACACACACACACACACACACACACACACACACACACACACACACACACACACACACACACACACACACACACACACACACACACACACACACACACACACACACACCTGAGCATTACACTGTGTCCCAACACAACCACAAGGAAACAATTTCTCATTCCTCAGCTTCTGTGTGATATTCCGTTATTCTCCTTCTCCTCTTCTTTTCATCACTCACACAATCCTGACCATGTCACACAAACAACCCAAGTCTTAGGATGGCCAGCATGACTCCAGTAAGTGGTAAGGGAAAGACTGACAGAGATATTGGGAAGGAGAGACACAACCGCAACATGCATGCCCAGTCATTGTCATTCATAATTCTGTTGTAATCCTTTGAACTAATCCTCGGAAATGAACAGACACATACACACATATGCTTGCACACACACAGACTAGAGCTGGGACAATTACCGTATAACCATGTAACCGACAGTTATGGATGAAGACCATCAAGAAAGGAAAATAACCATCATAACTGTAAAAAAAAGAATAGCAGACTGAAGACAAGACGGGATGGCCGGGCATTCATGTGGTTAAATCAGTTTCTGCACTAACGTGGACTCTAAACGACGTGATAAACTTTTTTTGCTGAAACAAGAAAGGTGTAGCAAATTAGTCTTTAGTTGCTTAGGCAAAAACCCCACAATGCAGCAGCAGCAGCACACATAGAAATATAATTCATTATATTTCTATGGTAACACATGCTGTCAGTAATGGAGAAGAGGAGAAAATGTGTGTAATATATATATATATATACTATAATATATATATATATATATATGCTGTCAGGAATGGAGAAGAGGAGAAAATGTGTGTAATATATATATATATATATATATTACACACATTTTCTCCTCTTCTCCATTACTGACAGCATATATATATATATATGCTGTCAGGAATGGAAGAAGAGGATGTGTATATATATATATATATATATATTACACACATTTTTCCTTCTCCATTCCTGTAATATATATATATATATATATATATATACACACACACACACAAACTACATGACCAAAAGTATGTGGACACCTGCTTGTAAAACATCTTATTCCAAAATCATGAGCATTAATATGGAGTTGGTCCCCCCCTCACTTCTTCTTTTGATAAGAAACAATGCGTTGAAAATCCTAAATTGTTTGCATAGTCAACTTACACACAGCTCGGACACACACACTTATCCCACCAGACATGCAATCAGGGGTCTTTTCACAGTCCCCAAATCCAGAACAAATTCAAGAAAGCGCACCAGTATTATATAGAGCCCTTATTGCATGGAACTTCCCTCTCATATTGCTCAAATAAACAACAAACCTGGTTTCAAAAAACAAATAAAGCAACACCTCACGGCACAGCGCCTCTCCCCTATTTGACCTAGATAGTTTGTGTGTATGCAGTGATATGTAGGGTTCGTGTGCCTTTTAAATATATTGATGTAGTTCTGTTCTTGAGCTGTTCTTGTCTATTGATGTTCTGTATTATGTTTCATGTTTTGTGTGGACCCCATGAAGAGTAGCTGCTGCTTTTGCAACAGGTAATGGGGATCCTAATAAAATACCAAATACCTTTGCTGCTATAACAGCATCCACGCTTCTGGGAAGGCTTTCCACTAGATGTTGAAACATTGCTGCGGGGACTTGCTTCCATTCAGCCACAAGAGCATTAGTGAGGTTGGGCACTGAGGTTGGGCAATTAGGTTTTGCAACCGAGGACAAACAATTTTTAGGCGCTACGTGCTTCAGCATTTGGTGGTCCCATTCTGTGAGCTTGTGTGGCCTACCACTTCGTGGCTGAGCCGCTGTTGCTCCTGGACGTTTCCACTTCACAATAACGGCACTTACAGTTGACCGGGGCAGATCTAGAAGGGAAGAAATTTGACAAACTGACTTGTTGGAATGTCACTGAGCTTTTCAGTAAGGTCATTGGCTGTGTGCTCGATTTTATACACGTCAGCAACAGGTGTGGCTGAAATAGCCCATATCCACTAATTTGAAGGGGTGCCCACATACCTTTGTATATATA
This sequence comes from Oncorhynchus masou masou, assembly GCF_036934945.1. Taxonomy (NCBI): domain Eukaryota; kingdom Metazoa; phylum Chordata; class Actinopteri; order Salmoniformes; family Salmonidae; genus Oncorhynchus; species Oncorhynchus masou. The sequence goes on along the minus strand of NC_088230.1, from coordinate 6,820,254 downwards.
TATATATATAGTGTGTGTGCATATATATATATATATATATATATACTATATATTTTTTGCTATTCGGTCGGTTATTATGGAGACTTCGGCCATTTGGCTGAACAATTACCGTCATCCAAAATTCTATGACCGCAACAGCCCTAACACAGACGCACACAGTCACACACACACAGAGACACACACACAAACAAGTTCTAAAATAAGGGTGAAAACCCAGCGATTAAGAATCATTAGCCATAGCTCTCCACACAACATGGGATCCTTACAGTACCAGCTCAGTAGGGCTTGGAGCCTGTACTGTACTGCCAAGCTTATTTATTCCCCTTCTCTTTCAGCTGGGACAGAGCGAAGGAGGAAGGGAATGAGGGATGGAGAGCGGGAGGGCTAGAAGGGGTGAGGGATAATGGATAGAAGGGGGGAGAGGGAAAGGGATGCGGAATCTGTCTCTTTTGGGCCAGGGTTATAAAGCACTCTTTAGAGAGGACTGGCATTAGGGAAACACACTGGCTCTCTCTACTAAAGCCCTATTAGGATGGGATTCATTTTACTGGTGGAGGTCGTGTCATGTAATTATATGCACGAGCACAAAACACCACATCTGTCATGTTAGTCCCATCCAAATCTGCCATGTCAGTCATTTTTACATGGCAGGAAAGTAACAATTCCAGACAGAATAACCAACAGCTTTTTGGCAAAATCCAAAAGTCCTGTTATAATATTAGTCCTGTGCTAATCATCCCTGTGTTTGGAGGTGTTGCTCACAGTTTGAGCAAGAAAACAATAACTGATTTAAAAAATTTAATAAAGTGCTGCGTAGCCTATATATGAAGGGCCTTGCAGTTGCATCACAAATCACCTAGCAACCGCACCTGGTACCAGTGTTGTGTTTGAGACCACCTAAAGGGAGACTGATTCAAGTCCAAGACCAGAACAAATCGGGTCCGAGTCAAGACCAAGACCTGGATTGTAATTTTGTCAAATCCCCACCATAATAAGATTTGAAAATGTCCAGTATTTCTGTGTTCATATTTCAGAACAACATGTGGATTCTTTAGACATTCAGAATAGTAAAAACAAATACATGCTAAGGGAAAATCGAGCCACTCTACGAATTAGTAGAGCCACTCTATTACCAACCCATAGAGAGTGGGGAACAATGGGCCTTCTTTAATTTATTTACTTCCATGATATCAAATTGGTACAGTAGTTACAGTCTTGTCCCATCGCTGCAACTCCCGTATGGACTTGGGAGAGGTGAAGGTTGAGAGCCATGCGTCCCCCGAAACATGACCCTGCCAAGCCGCACTGCTCCTTGACACACTGCTCGCTTAACCCGGAAGCCAGCCACACCAATGTGTCGGAGGAAACACCGTACACCTGGCGACCGTGTCAGCGTGCATGCGCCTGTCCCGCCACAAGGAGTTGCTATAGCGTGATGGGACAAGGACATCCCGGCCGGCCAAATCCTCCCCAAACCCGGATGACGCTGGGCCAATTGTGCTATGCCTCATGGGTATCCGGGCACGGCCGGCTGCGACACAGCCTGGGATCGAACCCGTGTCTGTAGTGATGCGATGCAGTGCCTGATGCCGCTGTGCAACTCGGCAGGCCCAACGGTGGGCCTTCTATGTCTTCAGAGAAGGGCTGAGGATTTATAAAATAATTATTATATTAATATCAAATAATAATAATTATATTTTCAACGATGTTCTGATTTAATCGCTTCAGGTTTTGTTGGAAAGGAAAGGGTTAACAATGTAGAGGGAAAAAAGATCCAATCAGAAATTTTCTTTGCTGGCGCCTCACAAGTCCTCAAAACGTCAACAGTGAAGAAGCGACTTCAGGATGCTGGCCTTCCAGGCAGACTCTTGGCAGAGTTGCAAAGAAAAAAAAACATATCTCAGACTGACCAATAAAAATAAAAGTCTAAGATGGGAAAAAGAGCACGGAAACCGGACAGAAGAACTCTGCCTAGAAGGCCAGCATCACGGAGTCGCCGCTTCACTGTTGACGTTGAGATTGGTGTTTTGCGGATACTATTTAATGAAGCTGCCAATTGAGGACTTGTGAGGCATCTGTTTCTCAAACTAGACACTCTAATGTACTTGTCCTCTTGGTCAGCTGTGCACTCTTGCTCAGCTTCTTACTGTCCGAGACCGAGTCAAGACCGTGAACAAATGTATCCGACACAAGACTGAGACACTGCCAACCGCCATGTTGGAAGACCAGAGTTAGTCTGTTGGATGCCTCCAATTAGTCAACACGGCTGGATATCTTCTGTTACCACCGGAAACTTTGGGAAGATTGCCCATTATTTATTTTTTCTAAGGACCCAGAAGTCTGAGGCAATGGGATAACATATTCAAGTAAGTAACTACATTTTGAATTTTTTTTTTTAAAGATGTGTTATTAGTTAGCTTGCTACAGAAACTCAAATGAGCTGCTAACGTAATGTTCGCTACCATAGTTATCTAACCTTACACACTGTATACACTAGCTAGCTGAGTGAATTAAATATCACCAGCTTGCTGACGTCATATTTGCTAGTTAGCTAGCTATCTATCTCGATGTATTTATCATTGTAACTAAATGCATTTGTAGCTAGGTAATTAGCTAGCTAGCAACCATGGAAGAAGGTGAAAGATTTAGCTAGCAGATTCAGCTGTCAGAGAGTAGGCTACTCTGGATATTATGCTTTAGTAATAGCCTACTTGTTACTAAAATGTCCAACCTTTTCATATGAGTTAGCTTACTTGTAACCTTGGAAATTATATATATATATATATATATTTATTTTTCAGCCTACCCTGGGCCAAAGTCAAACCTGGATGATGCTGGGCCAATTGTGCGCCGTCTTATAGGACTCCCAATTGTGGCCAATTATGATGCAGCCTGGAATAGAACCTGGGTCTGTAGTGACGCCTCTAGCACTGAGATGCAGAGCCTTAGACCGCTGAGCCACTCGAGAGCCTCAAAAGAGGGGAAGGGAATCTCTCTCTAGTTTGTCTGTGCTTCTGTGTTGTTTTCTCAAATGAACATGACCTTTTTGTTCAGTTATAAGCTCTCCAATTAGATTTATTTGATTGTCACAATTCTTTCAGGATATCAGCCATGTGAACCCATTTTGCAGCTAATAATGCCATGCAACACCAATGCAGCCATAGATCTCCAGCTGTGGATCCCAACTCCAGCACCTTGAGTAATCCCAACAGCACAAATGTTGCTTGTATCCCCAGACAAACATACCTGATTCAACTCATTGAGGGCCTGATGATTAGTTGATCAGTTGAATCTGGTGTGATTGTCCGGGGCTATAATAAAACTGTCTGTTGGGGGTACTCAGGGAGCGAAGTTGGGAACCACTGGCCTGCAGTATGATGGCATTAGCCTTGTTTGCAATGCACCTATTGACATTGTGCATCTGAAGTAGAGAATTGCTTAACTCATGCGTTGTTTGCATTGTTCAGCTATATTTTCTCAATAAAAAAAAATATACCAGTAGACAATGTATGAAGCTAATCATTATCCTATATTTTGTACATGCCTTGTGCTGACATGAAATGTTTTAGTGCAAATCCAACCTTTAGAATCTAGGTGGTGACATGTATGGGAGCTAGAGACGATGGGATCTTCAGCTTAAAACATGTAACAACAACAACAACCACCACCACCAATGCCTTTCTCCCAGAAAGTTTGAGTGGCACTTGGAGGTGCAACTGTGATAATGAAGATGGTTTGCCTAAGACTACCACAGAAATTACATTTTGTTTAATTTTGCACGCCCAATTTTTCAGTTTTTGATTTGTTAAAAGAGTTTGAAATATCCAATAAATGTCGTTCCACTTCATGATTGTGTCCCACTTGTTGTTGATTCTTCACAAAAAAATACAGTTTTATATCTTTATGTTTGAAGCCTGAAATGTAGCAAAAGGTCGCAAAGTTCAAGGGGGCCGAATACTTTCGCAAGGCACTGTACATACATACATACATATATATATATATGTATATATATATACACACGTGTATATATATATATATGTATATATATCTATACGTGTATATATATATATCTATATATATATGTGTATGTATGTATGTATGTATGTATGTATGTATGTATGTATGTATGTATGTATGTATGTATGTATGTATGTATGTATGTATGTATGTATGTATGTATGTACACACGTGTATATATATGTGTATGTGTGTGTGTGTGTGTGTGTGTGTGTGTGTGTGTGTGTGTGTGTGTGTGTGTGTATGTATGTATGTATGTATGTATGTATGTATGTATGTATGTATGTATGTATGTATGTATATATATATATATATATACATACATACACACAGTAACCCAATATATATATATGTGTAATCTTTAACTATGGTATTATACACATTATGTACACACAGTTGCAAGAAAAAGTATGTGAACACATTGGAATTACCTGGATTTCTGCATCAATTGGTCATCAAATGTGATCTGATCTTCATCTAAGTCAAAACAATAGACAAACATTGTTGCTTAAACTAATAACACACAAATTATTGTATTCTTCTGGTCTACAATGAATACATAATTTAAACATGCACAGTGTAGATTGGACAATGTATGTGAATCCCTAGGCTAAAGACTTCTCCAAAAGCTAATTGGAGTCCGGAGTCAACTAACCTGGAGTCCAATCAATGAGATGAGATTGGAGATGTTGGTTAGAGTTGCCTTGCCATATAAAAAATACACAAAATTTGAGTTTACTATTCACAAGAAGCATTGCCTGATGCCTCGAACAAAAGAGAAGAAGACCTAAGAGGAAGAACTGTTGACTTGCATAAAGCCGGAAAGGGTTACAAAAGTATGTCTAAAAGCATTGATGTTCAAAAGTCCATGGTAAGACAAATTGTCTATAAATGGAGAAAGTTCAGCACTGTTGCTGCTCTCCCTAGGAGTGGTCGTCCTGCAAAGATGACTGCAAGACCACAGCGCAGAATGCTCAATGAGGTTAAGAAGAATCCTAGTGCCAACTAAAGTCTTACAGAAATCTATGGAACATGCTAACATCTCTGTTGACGAGTCTACACCACGTAAAACACTAAACAAGATTGGTGTTCATGGGAGGACACCACGGAAGAAGCCACAGCTGTCCAAAAATAACATTACCGCACGTCTGAAGTTTGCAAAAGTGCACCAGTTCCAATATTCTGTGGATATCAAAACCTCATCCCAACTGTAAAGCATGGTGGAGAGAGCATCATAGTTTGGGGCTGCTTTGCTGCCTCAGGGCCTGGACAGCTTGCTATCATCGACAGAAAAATGAATTGCAGGAGAATGTTAGGCTATCTGTCCGCCAAGTGTAGCTCAACAGATGTTGCGTGATGCAACAGGACAACGAAACAAAACACAGAAGTAAATCAACAACAAAATACGCCTTCTGGAGTCCTGACCTCAACCCGTTTGAGATGCTGTGGCATGACCTCAAGAGAGCAGTTCACACCAGACATCCCAAGAATATTGCTGAACTGAAACAGATTTGTAAAGAGGAATGGTCCACAATTCCTTCTGACCGTTGTGCAGGTCTGATCTGCAACTACAGAACATGTTTGGTTGAGGTTATTGCTGCCAAAGTAGGGTCAACCAATTATTAAATCCAAGGATTCACATACTTTTCCCACCCTGCACTGTGAATGTTTACACGGTGTGTTCAATAAAGACATGAAAACTTATAATTGTTTGTGTGTTATTAGTTTTAGCAGACTGTGTTTGTCTATTGTTGTGACCTAGATGAAGATCAGATCAAAAATGTATAACCAATTAATGCAGAAATCCAGGTATTTCTAAAGGTTTCACATACTACAATTTGCGTCTCCCCTTTTTATGGTCATGGCTAGAACGGATCCAGATTGTGTAAAATGAACATAATATTTGACATTTCATAGTGGATGAGGAGAATTTACGCAGCAGGTTAGGATGATTAGGTTAAGAAAAAAGTTTGGGTTAGATAAAATGCGACAATATATATTTTTTTATGTTAATTTGACCAAATCTGGAACTCTTTTATGACCCCTTTTCAGATTAGATTACACGGATGCTTTCAAGAAGAGGTTGTTATTACTGATCTGTTGTCAGTGTTAGTTGAGTAGGCCTAGCCTACCATCCTATTACAAAAGACTCTGCTAATGTCTTCAGTCACATAAAGTGTAGTAGAAAGGGCCACAAGGGATACAAAGTCTCCGATATAGCCTATGCCTCTACGTGCTCATTAATAGCCGAAATTATCACTATCCAATCTACTCATCACATCAGGAATAGTAGGCTTACATTAGCCTGCAAATGCGATGACAGGGGCATGCAAACCTTTGTTATATGACAATTTATGGAGACAAAATAGCTTCCCCAAAACTTGAAACTCACACAACACATGCTAATAGACCACAAGATATCGAGCTAGCTAATTTGATCGACAGTAACTTAGTGTTGTTGTTAACACCTGGTTAGCATAACAGCGAAACTCAAAATTGACCCCACTTGAATTACCAGTGATGAAATGACCCTAGTAAACCCTGGACTGACAGCTGTCTCGTCTTGACGGGCAAAAAGGTTTCCTCGCTTTTCTGACAGTTGTTCCTCACTTTTCTTATCTCATTGGTGTCACCAACGGTGTTTCATGATTGCGGGGAATCTGTAAACATTTTTTCCACCCCCCGTTGTCTTTCTGCCTTGTTAAGAGTAGCCAAATACTCCACAGAAAATGACCGTGGCGATGAATCAACTAGTTTTAGGTACTGTTATCATGCAGTTTGGGGTAGCCACTCGGCTGTTGTGTTCAGAAGAACGAATGCGGTGGTCTTCCAACATGGCCGCCAGGAGGCGTTCCAGGTCATCTGCAAACCCTCTATTAACCTTCACAGTGAATGCTTTTGTTGATATGTGTTGTGCGAGTTAGGACGTTTTTTTACTACTGTGGCTCGCTAAAATATCCTAATGATTATGATCACACTTCCTCAATTCAACTATTATGGCGACGCTATTCCAAAAATGGTTTCGATACTTGGGAACCAAGCTTGAGTTGTCAGTGTAGCCTGTTATCGACCAGACTTGTTAAAATACAGTGGGGCAAAAAAGTTCTTCATTTACTTATTTTCCACCATAATTTGCAAAAAAAAATCATGAAAAATGCTACAATGTTATTTTCTGGATTTTTTTCTTCTCATTTTGTCTGTCAGAGTTGAAGTGTACCTATGATCAAAATTACAGGCCTCTCTCATCTTTTTTAAGTGGGAGAACTTGCACAATTGATGGCTGACTAAATACTTTTTTGCCCCACTGTGTGTTCATGCCTAGAAAAAAAAACTCCAGACTTCCATCATAACTGTCAATTTGTTGAAAATAAAAATAATTACAGGGGGCAGTCTGGAAAAAAACAATCCCTTCCAAATCGTCCTCTGGAATAACGGACATTCTGCGGTAAAAAATACATACCAACGTTCTCTAGTAATATAGTCCCATGCGAATGGGGCTTAAGAGTAGTCTGACAACCCCCCACTATGGGCTCTCACCACCACCGAGCCTTACACACACTGATACAGTACAAACAGATCACAGGAAGTTGGTGGCACCTTAATTGGACAGACTCGTGGTAATGGCTGGAGTGGAATCAGTGGAATGGTATCAAACATATGGTTTCTATGTGTTTGATGCCATTCCATTTGTTTCGTTGCGGCCATTATTATTAGCCGTCCTCCCCTCAGCAGCCTCCACTGACACACACACACACACACACACACACACACACACACACACACACACACACACACACACACACACACACACACGCAGTGTACTAACAAACACACAGAGCACACATGCCACCACTGTTTATTCATGCTAATAGGAGGTACCACAGTGTCAGAGTGAGGAAAACTCCCTATACCTAACCCTTAACTCCCTTATGGAAATATGGCAATGGCTTTCGCTTCAGTCTACACTGTTAATATGATATCACCATGATCACGGTCAAAAGCATTCATTTACTATCAACTATAGTGGTTGATGAGGTCAATTGTGGTCATTCACGGTCAACTACAGTCAACAACATTCTTTCAGAATCAACGGTTTTCATCAACATTCAAAGGCCCTCATTCACGGTCAACTGTACTCATTGAAAGTCAACAGCAAAGGTTTGTGGCCAATGGGCTACGGTCATTTGAGGACAGCCTGTGCTACTCTATCATCAGTGTGCCGTGTGTGCTAGTGAGGCATCCATGAGGCTGTCTGGCCTTCAGGCTGGGTGAAATGCTTTTAGTCTTGTCTTAAAATACAAAGGCAGGAATCTGTTTGTCCACTCTACTGGTAGAGGGAGGTTAAACTCTCTGATCCGCTTAATTACAGTGTTAGTGGGAGGAGAGAGAGAGGGTGATTGAGTGAATCAAAGACTGAAAAGAGAGAGATAATGAGAGTGATAGACAATACAGAGGGAGGAGAAGGAAAAGAGAGAAGGTGGGGCGAGAGAGAGGGCAAGAGAGAATAGAGAGGGAGGAGAAGGAAAAGAGAGAAGGTAGGGAGAGAGAGAGCATGAGAGAATGGAGAGGGAGGAGAAGAAAAGAGAATAGATAGGGAAAGAGAAGAAAGAAAGATAGAGAGGATAAGGAGAAGAGAGGAAATGGAGAGCGTTTTGAAGTGGAGAGGGTAAACAATCCTAAGATCTATAAAACCAACATAATGCAGTTGGTGACATGCAGATACACAGTCATATTCATGAATGGAATATGACAGGCCTCTGATGGATTTCCGCCTGTTTTTGGGGACAGGAGATCATCTCCCCCGCTCTCTCTCACACAAACCCCCAAAGAACACACACACACACACCCACGTCACCATTTCGGGGTGAATACCTTATGGCTTTCTGAATGCACGGAGCATTGCAGCCGGGAATGCCAGGAATTGCTTGGGAAGAGGAACACACACACACATTTTTCCTGCTCTTCCAACCCCTTAATTTAGCTGGCTGACTGGGATCTTTTACACATATAAATAGACCGGCAGCAACACACACCCTCTCACAATGGCTGTGGTGTGTGTGTGTGTGTGTGTGTGTGTGTGTGTGTGTGTGTGTGTGTGTGTGTGTGTGTGTGTGTGTGTGTGTGTGTGTGTGTGTGTTGCATGTTTGTCTATGTGTAAGTGTGTGTGTTTGTGCACACTGTGCATACTATGCTACACACTATGTTTGTGAGTGCTGGCTTCAGCTCAATGTGGACTTGAATACCAATCCTCTCTCGAAGTCAGCTCTGTTGGCCTAGCTGGAACTAGCTGAGCTAGCAGTGGTTAGACGTTAGCTTCAATCTTACTGAAACACCTCATTACAACTAGAGGTCCACCGATTAATCGGAATGGCCGATTAATTAGGGCTGATTTCAAGTTTTCATGCCTATTTTTTTATATATATTTTTTACAACTTTATTTAATCTTTATTTAACTAGGCAAGTCAGTTAAGAACACATTCTTATTTTCAATGACGGCCTAGGAATGGTGGGTTAACTGCCTCGTTCAGGGGCAGAACGACAGATTTTCACCTTGTCAGCTCGGGGGATCCAATCTTGCAGCCTTACAGTTAACTAGTCCAACGCAATAACGACCTGCCTCTCTCTCGTTGCACTCCACAAGGAGACTGCCTGTTACGTGAATGCAGTAAGCCAAGGTAAGTCGCTAGCTAGCATTAAACTTATCTTATAAAAACAATCAATCAATCATAATCACTAGTTAACTGCACATGGTTGATGAAATTACTAGATATTATCTAGCGTGTCCTGCATTGCATATAATTTGACTGAGCATACAAGCATACAAGTATCTAAGTATATGACTGAGTGGTGGTAGGCAGAAGCATGCTCGTAAACAGTCATTCAAACAGCACTTTCGTGTGTTTTGCCAGCAGCTCTTCATTGTGCATCAAGCATTGCGCTGTTTATGACTTTAAGCCTATCAACTCCCGAGATGAGGCTGGTGTAACCGAAGTGAAAATGCTAGCTAGTTAGCATGCGCTAATAGCGTTTCAAACGTCACTCGCTCTGAGCCTGTGGTTGATTCCCTTGCTCTGCATGGGTAACGTGGCTTCGAGGGTGGCTGTTGTCGTTGTGTTCCTGATTCGAGCCCAGGGAGGAGCGAGGAGAGGGACGGAAGCTATACTGTTACACTGGCAATACTAAAGTTCCTATAAGAACATCCAATAGTCAAAGGTTAATGAAATACAAATGGTCTAGAGGGAAATAGTCCTATAATAACTACAACCTAAACTTCTTACCTGGGAATATTGAAGTCTCATGTTAAAAGGAACCACCAACTTTCATATGTTCTCATGTTCTGAGCAAGGAACTGAAACGTTAGCTTTCTTACATAGCACATATTGCACTTTTACGTTCTTCTCCAACACTTTGTTTTTGCATTATTTAAACCAAATTGAACATTATCTACTTGAGGCTAAATTTATTTTATGGATGTATTATATTCAGTTAAAATAAGTGTTCATTCCGTATTGTTGTAACTGTCATTATTACAAATAAATAAATACATTAAAAAAAACGTCCGATTAAATCGGTATTCGCTTTTTTGGTCCTCCAATAATCGGTATTGGCGCTGAAAAATCATAATCGGTCGACCTCTAATTACAACAGAGCCAGCCTCGAGCTGCAAATTACAGACCGGCACTAGTGTTGTATTGCTACAGTTCTATACATACTACAATGCTTTTTACTGTCCACGTTTCAGGAGGCTATTTGTACAATACACACAGTACTATAGTACAGCTTTATTCCAGTCAATTCTCACTCTCTGTCTCTATGGACTAAATAAAGTAGAGAATTATTAAAAACTGTATCTACACAGTGAGCTCTCTCTAATCACCTTCTACTGTCCATTTGATGTCTGGTATCATATGTAACAACAATGAACTGTGGTTGGTCTCTCCCAGGCAGAGCAGGAGCACCAACATGGAATAGGGCCGGGATTCCATCCAATCGCGGGTTATAGTCATTGAGTCTTTTAAAGACAACTATCCCGCTTTCAAGGAGATCCCATTCACAGTAAACGCTGCATATGTCGGCTCAATTCGATATTGCCTTTAAAAGCCTATAACCCGTGGCTTAATGGAATCCCGGCCTAGGTCTCTGTTGTTTAGGAGAAGAGTCATCCCTCAGCAATGTTGTGTTTGTTTCTACTCCCCAGAGTGTAGTCCCTTGGTCCTCCAATAATGGATATACACATTCAAAGCTTCAACATGTTCTCCTTCCTTCCTCCAGTTGATAAGACCTCCACCATTCACACAGGCAGACCGTCATAAAACTAACAGCTCATAACCGCTTCATACTGTCATTTTGACAAATGATGAGAGCTCATAGTCAGCTCGTACTGTAATTAGCAAGCGTATGCAGCCACAGGTTAGTGCTGGATGTGGGGCGTGAGGTCTAGCCAAGATTCCTCACACATCAAATTGACACACAAACAAAATAAAAACTACACATACTCGTTCAGTTATGAAGCCCTACATATGCAAGCAATGCACACACACGCACACGCACAGGGAGAGAGAGAGAGAGAGAGAGAGCGAAAGGATGCTGAGGATTCAGTGCTGCAGTTCCAGGCAATGGTTCTGTAATCCTCTGGATGGGCGTGTAATGGAATTAACTGCATGTAGTGATTAGAGACAGTCGCTGCTCTCCAGCTGGCCGTAAACAGAGCCAAGTCAACCAGTGTGTGTGTGTGTGTGCCTGTGTCTCTGCGTGACTGACAATGACCTTCACTGTACAAATTATAGTGTACGTAAGTGAAATGGAATGCTGTGCTGTTGTATAGGTGCATGTGAGTGGGTGGATGGGTGAGTGAGTGAGTGAGTGAGTGAGTGAGTGAGTGAGTGTGAGTGAGTGAGTGAGTAACAAATGCCAGCGTGGTCAGTGCACTCTGGGTGACTGGTGTGGGACCAGAGTCCTGTACAAACGTCATATCTGCTCCAGAGGCTACCGTCTTGTCCAGGAAATACTTCACAAGGAAGACATTAACACACGCTGCCGACAGAGGAAACAAGAGACAGAGAGAAAAAGAGTGGAAGAGGGAGAGGTTCACTGAGGAGGAAAGATATATAGAAAAATTGAGACAGAGAACTAAATAGAGACACGGTAAGAAACAGTGAGAGACAATAGACATTACTTAGGCTTGGCCAAATCAAGGGGTGAGAATTTGCATGAATAATTTGTACAATTTGCTGTCGAGTGATAAATGTATTTACAGGGGAGAGCTGTCCAGCTGGCACCAGACAGAGCCAGTGCTTGTCCCTGATCCAGCCCAAGCATGAAGGACTGTTGTGTACTGATGTGGACTGACTGGAGTGGTTCTGGACCAGGCCAGTGGAAACGCTACACAAACTGGATCAGAGCCAGTAAACCAGGCCAGAGAAATCTTGATGTCTTTTCAGGGGTTGCGGCAATAGTGGTGGATTGTGTGTGTGTGTGTGTGTGTGCGCGCGCACGAGTGTGTGTGTGTGGTTACATGCTTGAGTGTTACAGATCAGTATTGACAGGAGGAAAATAGGTCTACTTCTTCAGTGTTAGAGTCAACCAGTTCACTTCACCCAGAGTTTATACTGAGCTCTGAGATTACCTTTGACCTCTCGTTATGCCTCTATGGTGGGAAGTTGGCCCAATTCAACTGAAAATCAGCTTACATTCCTACATTCAATGTAATCTGAGCTAAAGCAATTGCAGTGGGATGTTTCTGACAGAGTAGGGTATAAGTTGTCCTCAAACACTGACACGGGGTCAGAATTGTCTTCATACCCGTAGTAGTTATGGATATGATAGGGAGTAGGCTAAGCTGATCTTAGATCTGTGGTAAAGAGCCACTTCTACATTCAGCATGTCTGACTGAAGAGGGAGGGGCTTTAGGTCTACAGGTCAGAGACAGACAACGCCCACTCTATCTCACCTGTCAGGTAGAGCCAGACACACCACTGGTCTCTCTGGACCAATTGGGTGAGATTAGGGACATGACCCTCTTGTCCTACAATCATAGAGTATGGCTTCTTGGAAGTAGGGGAGTTTGTGTGTCTTTAGAGGAAGTGTTGTTAACTTTGGACTAAAGTTCTGCAGCACTCAAGATGTCTTGTTAAAACATCTGGATAAAAAAGTGGCTTTGTTTAGCATAAAACGAGGGCTTGGATGGACACTATGGAAGGAGGTTTAAACTGGGATTCTGTGGTTCTTTTGTTCAGAGGTTAGTGAACAGTGTGGATAATACTTAGAAGGTAAATGAGTTAATTGTATTGTAACTTTAAATTGGCAGTTCTATGTTTTGAGCTCTTATTGAGAGATGATTGGAGGAGGCAAGTCTCTCTGTCTGTCAAAGGAGGCCAGGCTTTAAGTAAATGACATCACCCACCTGAAATGAGAGACCAACTGAGTCTTAAGAGGATAGCAGCACACTTCCAGACACAGGTGATTATATGTATGCGTGTGTGTGCGCTGTATGCTTTATGTGTGTACATTTTCAGTGTGTGTGTGTGTGTGTGTTTGTGTGTGCTCATGTATGTGTGTGGGGTGCATTTCCATATAAAAGCTCCATGAGCACTAACATGTGAGGTTCATAGGAGCAAATAAAATATGGTGTCAAATTAAAGCTATTTTTAAGAAATAAAGGCATATATAAATAAATACAAATCCTAAAAATGTGAAATAAGCAAAGGCTTTGATCTCTGGTCGAACGAATAGAAAAGGGGTACTTAGAAAAAAACATAGCAGAAAAAGTCTTAAAAGGTATTAGAAATTATTTGCCTCCTGTAATTTTATGAAATATTGTCAAGTGTCTTGTCATTCTGTTACCAAAGACCCACATTTCTTTAAGATATTTTAAAATGTTATTTTTTCAATGAAGAGGAAGGATAATTAAAGGTCACAGAAGTAACAAGTAAAGGTAGACCTATCAATTACCTATAGTGTTTTTACTGATCATTTGGTTTATGATTTATTACGTGATTAAAACGCGTCATTCTGTTAACAAATCGGTAACAGAATTGCCCCATAATTTATGACAGAAGGACTGCAACTAAATTGTCTACAATCGGAATTCATAGTAGTCACGTTGAGGTCTTCTCGGGTCCAAAAAACGAGACCCGAACCCTATTGGACACACTACATTTTTACCCAACCCCAAAAGCACCTAGTCATTAAAAACAAAATCTATACCTAATCCGAGGTGGACGATCCAACCCAAAACATGTCAGAGAATCGGATCTAGCCTGGTTGCAGCCTCTGTTCAGCTATTACATTCCACTTGCCACTCCTGTCATTTTCCAAAGAGAAATTCTATCATCAATGAGCTTGAGGAGAACAGAGGATTTGAACATGATTCGATAACCATAACAGCTGTTATCAAATCACAATTAGACTGACAGGAAAGCTTAACACATATATTTGATTGGAAACATTCTTAACATTGGGCATTCTAACATTGGCCTAATAGATTTTATTGTAAAAATAAACATTGGGCACGGGGAGAACAGAGGTTTCCCCTTTAATGCCTTTTTACCACCTGACAATGTGATCACATCACACCAGTTCAATGTGTAAATGATGCAGCCTATTTTATATACAAGCAAGTACAAGGTGCTTCTTTCCTCACATATGCAGTACTGGTCACAAGTTTGGACACACCTACTCATTCCAGTGTTTTTCTACATTGTAGAAAAATAGTGAAGACATCAGCACTATGAAATAACACATGGAACCATGTAATAACCAAAAAAGTGTTAAACAAACCAAAATATATGCTTCATGGTGGGAACCACACATGCGGAGATCATCCGTTCACCTACTCTGCGTCTCACAAAGACACGGTGGTTGGAACCAAAAATCTGTTTACTTACTAATGGTGCTGCCTACTCCAGATGACTCATTGTGAGCAAAACATATTTCATGGTACAGATGCAGATATTTCATGGCCTTCTAGGCAGAGTAACAAAGAAATAGCAATATCAGACTGGACAATATAATTAAAAGATTAAAATGGGCAAAAGACTACAGACATTGGACAGGGGAAGTCTGCCTAGAAGGCCAGCATTCCGGAGTCGCCACTTCACTGTTGACTGTTGAGACTGGTGTTTTGTGGGTACTATTTAATAAAGCTGCCAGTTGAGGACTTGTGAGGCATCCGATTCTCAAACTAGACACTCTAATGTACTTGTCCTCTTGCTCAGTTGTGCACCAGGACCTCCCACTCCTCTATTCTGGTTAGAGTCAGTTTGCGCTGTGAAGGGAGTAGTACACAGCGTTGTACGAGATTTTCTTTTTCTTGGCAATTTCTCGCATGGAATAGCCTTCATTTCTCAGAACAAGAATAGACCGACGAGTTTCAGAAGAAAGTCCTTTGTTTCTGGCCATTTTGAGCCTGTAATCAAACACACAAATGCTGATGCTCAAGATACTAGACTAGTCAACTAGTCTAAAGAAGGACAGTTGTATTGCTTCTTTAATCAGAACAACAGTTTTCAGCTGTCCTAACATAATTGCAAAATGATTTTCTAATGATCAATTAGCCTTCTAAAATGATCAACTTGGATTAGCTAACACAACGTGCCATTGGAAAACAAGAGTGATGGTTGCTGATAATGGACCTCTGTACACCTATGTAGATATTCCATTTTCTTTTAATCAGCCGTTTCAAGCTACAATACTCATTTACAACATTAACAATGTCTACACTGTATTTCTGATAAATATGATGTTATTTTAAATGGACATTTTTTTTGCTTTTCTTTCAAAAACAAGGACATTTCTAAGTGACCCCAAACTTTTGAGCAGCAGTGTATACAACAATCTCAGCTCTGTAGATTTTTCTGCGAAGAGACATAATCCCTAGATAATTTATTCTGGTATTGCCACTATGTAGCTTATTTATGGTCAGAGCTTCAGGAATGGTTAAAAAATATCACAACATGCACTTAAAATTAACCTTACAAATAGCAGTGTTGGGTGACTTGGAAAGTCATAGTCAGTCAATAAACAATATAATAATACTCATAGTAAAGGTTTTGTCACGACATCCACCGAAGGTGGTTCCTCTCCCCGTTCGGGTGGTGCTCGGCGGTCGTCGTCGCCAGCCTACTAGCTGCCACCGATCCGTTTTTCCTTTTCATTTGTGTCTGTCTGTATTGTTTACACCTGTGTCTTGTTAGTTGATTTCGGTTGGTATATTTACCTCCGCTGCCTGCGAGTCTTTGTGCGGGATTGTTTTCTGTGGTGACGTTATTTAGGGGTGCGTGTCTGCACCACAGGGTTGCTTTTCTCTCGGCAGTTGTGCCGTTAGGTATTGAGTTTAGGGGTAGAGGTTTCTCCTCCGTATGTAGCGCTTTATTTCCCTGTGTGTGTGGCAACCTCGTTTGGACGTGTTTCAGTCACATGTTGTATTGTGTTTTGGACTGCTCATTAAACTATTTTGCCACTGGGAATTCCTTGCTCTCCTGCTCCTGATTCATCATCTTTAGCTCACAATCTGTGGATACTATACGATTAGAAAAGTTCAAAATGTTGGTAAAACATCACAGCACAATTGAAAAATATATGGCACATGGAAACCAAACAATGGTGGTCTATGGTGATAGGTGGGAAGGGCTGAGAGTGACTGAGGGTTAGGATTAAAGAGTTTATGTTTGGTAATGTTGTGTTTGGTATTATTGTTATGTGATTTCCTTATATTTATTTCTTTATTTTTATTTCACCTTTATTTAACCAAGTAGGCAAGTTGAGAACAAGTTCTCATTTACAATTGCAACCTGGCCAAGATAAAGCAAAGCAGTTTGACACATACAACAACACAGAGTAAAACAAACATACAGTCTTTATACAATGTGAGCAAATGAGGTGAGATAAGGGAGGTAAAGGCAAAAAAAGCCATGGTGGCAAAGTAAATACAATATAGCAAGTAAAACACTGGAATGGTAGATTTGCAGTGGAAGAAAGTGCAAAGTAGAAATAATGGTGTGCAAAGGAGCAAAATAAATAAATAAAAAAAGTAGGGGAAGAGGTAGTTGTTTGGGCTAAATTATAGATGGGCTATGTACAGGTGTAGTAATCTGTGAGCTGCTCTGACAGCTGGTGCTTAAAGCTAGTGAGGGAGATAAGTGTTTCCAGTTTCAGAGATTTTTGTAGTTTGTTCCAGTCATTGATAGCAGTAAACTGGAAGGAGAGGCGGCCAAAGGAATAATTGGTTTTGGGGGTGACCAGAGAGATATACCTGCTGGAGCACGTGCTGCAGTTGGGAGATGCTATGGTGACCAGCGTGCTGAGATAAGGGGGGACTTTACCGAGCAGGGTCTTGTAGATGACCTGGAGCCAGTGGGTTTGGAGACGAGTATTAAGCGAGGGCCAGCCAACGAGAGCGTACAGGTCACAGTGCTGGGTAGTACATGGGGCTTTGGTGACAAAACGGATGGCACTGTGATAGACTGCATCCAATTTAATGAGTAGGGTATTGGAGGCTATTTTGTAAATGACATCGCTGAAGTTGAGGATCGGTAGGATGGTCAGTTTTATGAGGGTATGTTTGGCAGCATAAGTGAAGGATGCTTTGTTGTGAATTAGGGAGCCAATTCTAGATGTTTGATGTGAGTCCGGAAGGAGAGTGTACAGCCTAAACAGACACCTAGGTATTTGTCCACATATTCTAAGTCAGAACCATCCAGAGTAGGGATGCTGGACAGGAGGGCAGGTTACAGGCAGCAGGCCGGAAGGAGAGTTGAAGAGCATGCATTTAACACCGTTTTACTTGTATTTATGAGTGTCAGCAGCAAGAGCGACATCATTGTAAACAGAGAAGAGAGTCAGGGTTGTTCCAGGGTTTTGGTCACTAGATGCCCCCATTGTGCTAGAAATGTAGATGGTAGGATAGATATGCCTTGATCAGTGCCTGCACAGTATTGTTTCTTATCAATGGCGGTTAAGATATCGTTTATTCTTGAGCCCCCAGCTTGAACTTTGGTCGTAATCTGTTTGTTGACTTGTGCCACATTTCAGGCTTCAAACATAAAGATATAAAACTGTATTTTTTTGTAAAGAATCAACAACAAGTGGGACACAATCATGAAGTGGAACGACATTTATTGGATATTTCAAACTTTTTTAACAAATCAAAAACTGAAAAATTGGGCGTGCAAAATTATTCAGCCCCCTTAAGTTAATACTTTGTAGCGCCACCTTTTGCTGCGATTACAGCTATAAGTCGCTTGGGGTATGTCTCTATCAGTTTTGCACATCGAGAGACAGACAATTTTTCCCATTCCTCCTTGCAAAACAGCTCGAGCTCAGTGAGGTTGGATGGAGAATATTTGTGAACAGCAGTTTTCAGTTCTTTCCACAGATTCTCGATTGGATTCAGGTCTGGACTTTGACTTGGCCATTCTAACACCTGGATATGTTTATTTTTGAACCATTCCATTGTAGATTTTGCTTTATGTTTTGGATCATTGTCTTGTTGGAAGACAAATCTCCGTCCCAGTCTCAGGTCTTTTGCAGACTCCATCAGGTTTTCTTCCAGAATGGTCCTGTATTTGGCTCCATCCATCTTCCATTCAATTTTAACCATCTTCCCTGTCCCTGCTGAAGAAAAGCAGGCCCAAACCATGATGCTGCCACCACCATGTTTGACAGTGGGGATGGTGTGTTCAGGGTTATGGGCTGTGTTGCTTTTATGCCAAACATAACGTTTTGCATTGTTGCCAAAAAGTTCAATTTTAGTTTCATCTGACCAGAGCACCTTCTTCCACATGTTTGGTGTGTCTCCCAGGTGGCTTGTGGCAAACTTTAAACAACACTTTTTATGGATATCTTTAAGAAATTGCTTTCTTCTTGCCACTCTTCCATAAAGGCCAGATTTGTGCAATATACGACTGATTGTTGTCCTATGGACAGAGTCTCCCACCTCAGCTGTAGATCTCTGCAGTTCATCCCGAGTGATCATGGGCCTCTTGGCTGCATCTTTGATCAGTCTTCTCCTTGTATGAGCTGAAAGTTTAGAGGGACGGCCAGGTCTTGGTAGATTTGCAGTGGTCTGATACTCCTTCCATTTCAATATTATCGCTTGCACAGTGCTCCTTGGGATGTTTAAAGCTTGGGAAATCTTTTTGTATCCAAATCCGGCTTTAAACTTCTTCACAACAGTATCTCGGACCTGCCTGGTGTGTTCCTTGTTCTTCATGATGCTCTCTGCGCTTTTAACGGACCTCTGAGACTATCACAGTGCAGGTGCATTTATACGGAGACTTGATTACACACAGGTGGATTGTATTTATTATCATTAGTCATTTAGGTCAACATTGGATCATTCAGAGATCCTCACTGAACTTCTGGAGAGAGTTTGCTGCACTGAAAGTAAAGGGGCTGAATAATTTTGCACGCCCAATTTTTCAGTTTTTGATTTGTTAAAAAAGTTTGAAATCTCCAATAAATGTCGTTCCACTTCATGATTGTGTCCCACTTGTTGTTGATTCTTCACAAAAAAATACAGTTTTATATCTTTATGTCTGAAGCCTGAAATGTGGCAAAAGGTCGCAAATTTCAAGGGGGCCGAATACTTTCGCAAGGCACTGTATGTATACATTTCAATCAGGACTGACTAGTCCAAATGCTATTATGTACTGTACATATATGAATTTTCTCTCTTGCTCCCATTCCCAATTGTATATAATATAGTCAGGAGTTTAGAACAGTGCCTTGGTACAAATGGATGAACTATCTCTGGACTGTCTAGAATGCTATCTACACTGACCTTGGCTACAGGCGAGGAGGGAAGGCTCGAGAACTAAAGGGCCTCTCTACCGGTGTCATGAAGAGATAGAACATTTAGAAAACGCTGATGTCATTTTCAGTTTTTAACCTGCGAAAAAATGTGTATATACCAGTACTCTCTTGAATTAAACGCTGTTACCTGACTTTTAAGACCGGGGCTCTGTCCATTCTTATAAAATATTTATAGGGTCTTAAAAACCCTTAAATGCATTGACAGAGTATTTAATTCTGATTGGGAAACAATACAGAGGAATTTAGAATACCTTCAACAGGTTTGTAGGCCTCCTTGCTTGCACACGGTTTTTCAGTTGTGCCCACAAATGTTTTATAGGGTTGAGGTCAGGGCTTTGTGATGGCCACTCCAATACCTTGACTTTGTTGTCCTTAAGTTATTTTGCCACAACTTTGGGAGTAGGCTTTGGGTCATTGTTCATTTGGAAGATGCATTGCGACCAAGCTTTAACTTCCAAACTGATGTCTTGAGATGTTGTTTAAATATATCCACATTACCCCCACAGCATGATGCTGCCACCCCCGTGCTTCATTGTTGGGATAGTGTTCTTCAGCTTGCAAGCCTCCCCCTTTTTTCAGAGGACATTTCTCCAAAAAGTACGATCTTTGTCCCAATGTGCAGTTGCAAACCGTAGTCTGGCTTTTTTATGTTGGTTTTGGAGCACTGGCTTCTTCCTTGCTGAGTGACCATTCAGGTTATGTTGATATAGGACTCATTTTACTGTGGATATAGATACTTTTGTACCTGTTTCCTCCAGCATCTTCACAAAGTCCTTTGCTGTTGTTCTGGGATTGATTTGCACTTTTCGCACCAAAGTACATTCATCTCTAGGAGACAGAACGCATCTCCTTCCTGAGCGGTGTGATGGCTGCGTGGTCCCATGGTGTTTATACTTGCGTAACATTGTTTGTACAGATGAACGTGGTACCTTCAGGTGTTTGGAAATTGCTCCCAAGGATGAACCAGACTTTTGGAGGTCTACAATTTTTTTGCTTAGGTCTTGCCTGATTTCTTTTGATTTTACCATGATGTCAAGCAAAGAGGCACTGAGTTTGAAGGAAGGCCTTGAAATATATCCACAGGTACACCTCCAATTGACTCAAATTATGTAAATTAGCCAATCAGAAGCTTCTAAAGCCATGACATCATTTTCTGGAATTTTCCAAGCTGTTTAAAGGCACAGTCTCTTAGTGTATGTAAACTTCTGACCCACTGGAACTGTGATACAGTGAATTGTTAGTGAAATAATCTGTCTGTAAACAATTGTTGGAAAAATTACTTGTGTCATACATAAAGTAGATGTCCTAACCGATTTGCCAAAACTATAGTTTGTTAACAAGAAATTTGTGGAGTGGTTGAAAAACAAGTTTTAATAACTCCAACCTAAGGGTATGTAATCTTCCGACTTCAACTGTACAAGGTCCCTCCCCCTAACATTTTTCTCCAATGAGTGTTGCGAATGGATCATGAATGTATCAATATTTTAATACCTTAAGCATCTCAGCTGAGGAAGGATCTCCTACTGCAATTGTGTGCCGAATTCCATCATTCTGCTGCTCTCACTGTCCTCCTCCTCCAGTGGATGGCATGCTAGCATTTGATTACTGTTTGCACCTGGCCCGGTCAGCCATACAGGGATGGAGCTCATACATTTCATGGGTAATTTGCAGCCCAAGTAAGTACTGTACAGTAGAAAAATCTAATAAGATTATATTTGTCACATGTCGAATACAACAGGTGTAGGTAGACCTTACCGTGAAATGCTTACTTACAAGCCCTTATCTCTATTTATTGAACTGCATTGAACTGGTTAAGAAAATATTTACTAAATAAACTAAAGTAAAAAAATCATAATAAAAAGCAACAATAAAATAACAATAATGAGGGGGTACCGAGTCAATGTACAGTCTTCCTCTGACACAGCCTAGTATAGAGGTCCTGGATGGTAGGAAGCTTAGCCCCAGTGACGTAATGGGACTTACGCACTCTGTAGCCTTATGGTCGGGTGCCGAGCAGTTGCCATACCAGGATGTGATGCAACCGATCAGGATGCTCTCGATGGTGCAGCTGTATAACTTTTTGATGATCTGTGGACCCATTGTTGTCGTGTCCTCTTTACGACTGTCTTGGTGTGTTTGGACCATGATAGTTTGTTCTTGAAACTCTCGAACCACTCCACTACAGCCCCGTCGATGTTAAAGGGGGCCTGTTCGGCCTTCATTTTCCTGTAGTCCACGATCAGCTCCTTTGTCTTGCTCACATTGAGGGAAAAGTGGTTTTCCTGGCCCCACACTGCCAGGTCTCTGACCTCCCTCTATAGGCTGTCTCATTGTTGTCAGTGATCAGTACTTGTGTCGTCAGCAAACTTAATGATGGTATTGGAGTCGTGCTTGGCCATGCAGTTGAGGGTGAACAGGGACGACAGGAGGGGACTAAGCACGCACCCCTGAGGGGTCCCGGTGTTGAAGATCAGCGTGGCAGGTGTGTTGTTGCCAATCCTTACCACCTAGGGGTGGCCCGACAGGAAGTCCAGGATTCTGTTGCAGTGGGAGGTGTTTAGTCCCAGGGTCCTTAGCTTAGTGATGAGTTTTGTGGGCACTAACGCTGAGCTATAGTTAATGAACAGCATTCTCACATAGGTGTTCCTTTCGTCCAGGTGTGACAGGGCAATGTGGAGTGTGATTGAGATTGAGACATCTGTAGATCTGTTGGGGTGGTATGCGAATTGGAGTGGGTCTAGGGTTTCCGGGATGATGTTGTTGATGTGAGTCACTGACGTGAGTGCTACAGGGTGGTAGTCATTTAGGCAGGTTACCTTTGTTCTTAACTGACTTGCCTAGTTAAATAAAGGTTAAAACAAATATATGGTGCCGTACTGTGCTGTCCAAAGTTGTGAAATATAGATTGGTACAGATTTGGTCCGGACTAACCAAATTTGGCCTTGTCTGGGGGCGTAGCTTATTAGAATAATAAACCATGTGTAGAATAATACCCAAAAATGCAAAAGGAGGATGTACCATTTGTCTACCTTTGTGTACCTTCAGGATTCAGGATACACCACCACGAAGAGAATGAGATTCAGAATTATGCATTTCTGTATAGTACAGATCAGGAACCCATGATGCTAAATGTATTTTTGTAAAATGTTATGGGGAAATTGTTAAAAGTAGTAGTGCATGGAATTGTATAGTTTGACTTTTATAATCAATGATTTTTGTTTGGCATACATTTACATAGAACAATCTGAGTCTCCGTATCGTTCTAATATCGTGGAATTGCCCTGTATATTACCTCAATTACATCAACTAACCAGTGCCCCCACACATTGACTCTGTACCGGTACCCTCTGTATATCGCCTCGCTATTGTTATTGTTATTTTACTGCTGCTCTTTAATTATTTGTTATTTTTATTTATAATTTTTTACTTATCTATTTTTTTTTTAACTTAAAACGTATATTTCTTAAAACTGCATTGTTGGTTAAGGGCTTGTAAGTAAGCATTTCGAAGTAAGGTCTACACCCGTTGTATTCGGCGCATGTGACAAATACAATTTGACTTGACTTGATTTGTGCGCGAGTGTTTAACAACCTCACCTGTGCCGTGAGCACATTTTCAGAGTTTCGGATGATGAAGTTTGCTTTCCACAGAGAAGGACCACATTCCAACAGAACTACCTCAGAGTTTTCCCCCTCCTGAGAACCTACCGCAGTTACTGTCAATCTGCTACTGTAATTTAAATAGTTTTTCCGTAGTAATTGGTTACAATTCTGCTACACTACGGCAAGGCTGTTTGATCATTAGTTCGTAACAGTATGTCAACGTAGCATTTGTGTTACTATGGTGGTAAGCCTCAATTTTATTTAGTCTCCTCATATGAAGATGAGAGTTGAGGTGACAGACGCAAAATAATCAAGTTTTTTATATGATTGACAGGCAGAACTAAAGGGCAGTTGTGTTTGGAGGTGGGCTGCCTGACAGTTTTATTTGATGTTTCTCTACGTTCCTCGTTATTTAGGTTGGCAGGCAGCAGTCTGACTTGAGCTACTCTACAACAAAAAAACCTTGCAGTGTTTCATTTTTTCAATAAAAATCTCCTCTGCTGTAGGATAAATAAGGTGGGCTGGGTCATAGTGTGTGTGTTTGGACAGTAACGCAGAAGTGTTTAGAGAAGTAGTCATTAAAAATCATGTTATATCAAATGTCATTGCTTGATTTGACAATAGAGATTGGGTAAGGTCTGCAGGGAAACGGAAAGAACAGAGAGTGAGAACCTGGTGTATTTGTCTGCTAGTGGCCTAGAGAAGGTGTCATACCAACAGCCCAGTAGAGCAAGAGGGACATGTTCATCACACAGTGGTAAGACAGTACAGAGAGAAAGAAAGAGAGTGTGCGAGTGAGACAGAAAGAGAGAGAGAAAAGCAAGTGGACAAGCAGTCGCCTCCACACCACCAAGCGTCACTCCAGTGGTACACGTACACACACAGTGAACATCACTCAGACTAAACACAGGGCAAAGCCAGTGGCCACAAAACTGGTCTGCTGCTGTAACACAGAATACAACCAGAACCTTAGCAACCAGAAGCTCAGCAAGCACCCATTGAGCTGGAACGCTACAACTCACTGAAATGCTGAGCTTGAGCATCTACAGAGACAATGATACTAGTGTAGCCTGCAACCAAGTAATACCTGTACCCCATTTACACAGAATAACACAGAGCCTGAAAAGAATAGTCAAGTCCATCTGAACAGGTGGCTGTTTCAGTAGAGCAGTGTGTTACTTTAGAGAGAGAGGGGGATGGGGAAATGGAATGGTCAAGTCCATCTGAGCTGGTGAACAGGTGGCTGTTTCAGTAGAGCAGTGTGTTACTTTAGAGAGAGAGGGGGATGGGGAAATGGAATGGTCAAGTCCATCTGAGCTGGTGAACAGGTGGCTGTTTCAGTAGAGCAGTGTGTTACTTTAGAGAGAGAGGGGGATGGGGAAATGGAATAGTCAAGTCCATCTGAACTGGTGAACAGGTGGCTGTTTCAGTAGAGCAGTGTGTTACTTTAGAGAGAGAGGGGGATGGGGAAATGGAATAGTCAAGTCCATCTGAACTGGTGAACAGGTGGCTGTTTCAGTAGAGCAGTGTATTACTTTAGAGAGAGAGGGGGATGGGGAAATGGTAAACTGTCCAGACTTTTTCCATTTTCTTAACATTCCTGAGTTCATGTAAAAACATTTCCTTAATCTCAGCAGAGAGTCACGCTTCATTAGGGAGTGGTTATTCCCGAAGGGGCGCATACACACAGACACCCACACACACACACAAACCAAATGCACAATGGTCCTGAGTTTCATCTTCAAACACTTGGAACACCAACAGAGGAGAGAAGCCTTAAAGACTTTCTTTAAAATACCCTCAATGCTTTCAAATCACGACAACTGGCAATGTAATGTTATAGCCTTGATGTCAAGCACAAATAAGATTTCACACATGTTAGGGTATTACCACATTCCTCCGAACTGGCCATACTATGTAGGCAACAGTATCATTTCAGTTGTCTTCATTCACAAAAAACCTCTGTGACAAATGAATGAATATAAATATTTGGACAAGACAAGTCTCCCAGCTGATGTCCATAGAATACTGGAAAACAACTTGGTTGGCTCTCCTCTCACAAAGAGAACTAGAGAGGGGATTGGGTAAGCTAAATAAAACTTAAAAGTGCCCAGTGTTACATTTCCCCAAACTAGCAACTAGCGGTTTAACAACATGGGCTGGGCATCGCTATTCTATCTGCCCTACTGTATATTTAAGGTTGCTATTTTAGACCTCCATATTTTTTTCATGGGCATTAAATTAGTATAGCAGACAGGCTTGTGGTTACCGTGCCATGTCAAAAAGATAGGCAGAGAACCTATAACAAGGTACAGCGGTGATGCTCTCACATAACACAACATTTATTAACTACCAATCACTTACGCACGATGCAGAAATCGCTCCGCCATTTCCTGGTTGCTAAAATTCTAATAATTCACCTAATTTCAGACAAAACAAGCAAATATAGTGTGGAGAATCATTGTACCATCTAAACCACTGTAAAATATATTTTCCATAACCCCAAATATTGTATTTTCAGCTGTTTTGAAGCTGGTGTACAAAAACAAAAATAAAAGACACAAAAACGAAACTTATGAATGATAAGCATAGAAATAGCACCCATAGAACAGATCTACCACATCTTAGACTTGCTTTTGATGAGAATGAAGACCTATAACTCACATTTCTATATACATTTTGTCAGGTCTCCCAAAAAGTTGCATATTGCAATTTTAAGTTACCAATGTTTCTGAGGACTAGAGACTAGAGGTCGACCTATTAATCGGCATGGCTGGCAGGGTAGCCTAGTGGTTAGAGTGTTGGACTAGTAACCGGAAAGTTGCAAGTTCAAACCCCTGAGCTGACAAGGTAAAAATCTGTCGTTCTGCCCCTGAACAGGCAGTTAACCCACTGTTCCTAGGCCATAATTGAAAATAAGAATGTGCTCTTAACTGACTTGCCTAGTTAAATAAAAGGTTAAAAAAAACTACATTGTAATCCACGAGGAGACTGTGTGGCAGGCTGAATCAAAAGGACCGTGTTGCTGCAAGGAGCCAAGGTAACTAGCTAGCATTAAACTTATCTTATTAAAAACAAATAAATCTTCACATAATCACTAGGTAACTACACGTTTGATGTTATTACTAGAATAACTAGCTTGTTCTGCGTTGCATATATATGTGGTGCCTGTTAATTTATCGTCGAATCACAGCCTACTTCAACTTGATTTAACAAAAGCACATTCGTTAAAAAAGCACAATCGTTGCAATAATGTACCTAACCATAAACATCCACACACAAGTATATTTTTTAAACCTGCATATGTAGTTAAAATAGATTAATGTTAGCAGGCAATATTAACTAGGGAAATTGTGTCACTTGCGTTCAGTGCAAGCAGAGTCAGGGTATATGCAGCAGTTTGGGCCGCCTGGCTCGTTGCAAACTGTTGAAAGGCCATTTATTCCTAACAAATTAATTTGCCAGAATTTTACATAATTATGACATAATATTGAAGGTTGTGCAATGTAACAGTAATATTCAGAGGTGTGGACTCGAGTCACATGACCTGGACTCGAATCAGACTCTAGTCACAAATATGATGACTTGCAACTCGACTTTGACTTTAACACCAATGACTCATGACTTGACTTGACTTGGACTTGAGCCTTACGACTCTGACCTGACTTGACACACTCCCCAAGCCCAAATATAAAAAATGATGCTATTAAAAAAGTGTACAGTACATCAAATCTTCATTTAAACGGATTACAGTTTGAATCAGACAGCAGCCAATCAAATTGTGCCAGCTGAGAAAAAGTTGTGCATGGCAGTGCAGAGGAACGTCGGCAGGTGAATTCAGATGGAGCCCTTGGAAAGATGACACCCCAAATTATTATTTTTGGATATAAAGATGACGCTGTATCAACAAAAAACGGATTGCAACTTGCAAAACATGCGAGAAGAAAATTATAGACGGAGGCGCAACAATTTCCAACTTTGTTCGACATTTTAAGCTGTACAAAGAACGGTAAGTCATGGCTAATATAGCCGAGAGCTAAGGCAATGTTAAATAAATGAGCCTCCACACAGTCAGTCAGTGCGGGAACTTGATCATTGCACCCAAGATTGTGCTACAACTGGCTAGGCAGTTGGTAGCCAAAATCCTGCCTGATGTTACTGCTGTTCCTAAAACCATTGACATACGTTAGCCTGCTGTAACCACACAGAGAGTGTGTGTGTGTGTGTGTGTGTGTGCGTAACGTTGGGCGATTGTGTACAAGCCTACATCGCCCGATTGCTCCCCATAGCGATCCTTGGTAGTCGATCACTATTGGGGATAGATATTTTTTAGAGCATTCAGAATTTGCGTAAATGTAATATACTATTACTCTTGAAGAGCACATTATGACTTGTTTAGGACTCGAAACTCAAAGTTTCGGACTTGAGACTTGCCTGTCTTGACTTGGAACTTGACTTGGGACTTAGGTGCTAAGACTTGAGACTTACTTGTGACTTGTAAAACAATGACTTAATATTTAGACTTCGGGTTGCCACCCGTTCGATAAAATACGGATCAGTTCCGTATTTCACTGACAGAAAAAAACGTTTTGTTTTCGAAATGATAGTTTCCAGATTTGACCATATTAAAACCTGTAGTGACACCCCATCCAAATATTCCTATTCATGAAAATCACAAGTGAAATATATTGGAACACAGCTTAGCCTTTTGTTAATCACCCTGTCATCTCAGATTTTCAAAATATGCTTTACAGCCAACGCTAGACAAGCATGTGTGTTTATCATAGCCTAGCATAGCATTATGCCTTGCTAGCAGCAGGCAACCTTGGCACGGAAATCAGAAACGCAATCAAATTGAATCGTTTACTTTTGATGAACTTCGGATGTTTTCACTCACTAGACTCCCAGGTAGACACAGCCAAAGTTCATTTATTCGCAAAGATTATTTTTGTAGGTGAAATAGCTCCGTTTGTTCTTCACGTTTGGCTGAAAAATCGCCCTAAATTGAGGTCACCACAACGCTGAAAAATATTCCAAATTAGCTCCATAATATCGACAGAAACATGGAAAACGTTGTTTAGAATCCATCCAAGGTGTTTTTCTAATATCTATTCGATTATATATCCGTTGGGACAATTAGTTTTTCACTAGGACCGATTGGAATAATGCTACCTCTGTATTTTAAGCGAGAATCTCTCTCGGAGCCACCATGTGACCACTTACGCAATGTGGCCGCCTATGGCTATTCTTCAACAGAAATGCGTAAAACTACGTCACAATGCTGTAGACACCTTGGGGAATATGTAGAAAGCGTAAGCTCGTTGATGGTACATTCACAGCTGAATTGGGAGTCATTGGAACGCAGCGCTTTCAAAACCTGGGGCACTTCCGGATTGGATTTTTCTCAGGCTTTCGCCTGCAACATCAGTTCTGTTATACTCACAGACAATATCTTTACAGTTTTGGAAAAGTTAGAGTGTTTTCTATCCAAAGCTGTCAATTATATGCATGTTCTAGCATCTTTTCCTGATAAAATATCCCGTTTAAAACGGGAACATTTTTTATCCCAAAATGAAAATACTGCCCTCTAACACAAAGAGGGTATCCTGTCTAGGACAGACGTTCCGCTAGCGGAAACACCCCCCCGACATTCCGCTGAAAAGGCAGCGCGGGAAATTAAAAAAAAAATTTTTGAAATATTAAACTTTCACACATTAACAAGTCCAATACAGCAAATGAAAGATAAACAATCTTGTTAATCTACCCATCGTGTCCGATTTTTAAAATGTTTTACAGCGAAAACACAACATGTATTTACGTTAGACCAGAAAAAACAGCCATTTTTCCCAGCCAAAGATAGTCACAAAAGCGGAAATAGAGATAAAATTAATCACTAACCTTTGATAATCTTCATCAGATGACACTCATAGGACATCATGTTACACAATACATTTATATTTTGGTCGATAATGTGCATATTTATATCCACAAATCTCGGTTTACATTGGCGCCATGTTCAGAAATGAGTAATTACAGAGCCACGTCATATAACAGAAATACTCAACATAAACTTTGATGAAAGATACATGTTTTACATATGATTAAAGATACACTTGTTCTTAATGCAACCGCTGTGTCAGATTTTTTTTAAACTTTACGGAAAAAGCATACCATGCAATAATCTGAGATGGCGCTCAAAAGTACACAACATTTCCCCGCCATGTTGGAGTCAACAGAAATATGACATTACATCATAAATATTCCCTTACCTTTGATGATCTTTCATCAGAATGCAGTGCCAGGAATCCTAGTTCCGCAATAAATCATTGTTTTGCTCGATAATGTCTATTACTAGTGACCAATTAGCTACTTTTGCTAGCACATTTAGTTCACATGTCCAAACGCTGGCGCCAGTCCAGGCGAACTCGGACGAAAACTTCAAAAAGTTATATTCCAGGTCGAATAAACTGGTCAAATTAAGTAGAGAATCAATCTTTAGGATGTTGTTATCATATATATCCAATAACGTTCCAACCGGAGCATTCGTTTTTGTCTACAGAGTAATGGAACGCATGGCAATATCATGAGAAATGCGCCTGACCAGGAACTGGCATTCTGCCAGACCACTGACTAAAATAGCTGCCATCCGGCCCCACATCACACTAGAGGCTTCATTCCACGTTCTACTGACTGTTGACATCTAGTGGAAGGCGTAGGAAGTGCAAACATATCCATATGTTTGAGATGTGAATAGGCGATGAGTTGAAAATCAACCAGCCCCAGAATTTCCACTTCTTGTTTGGAAGTCTGCCTGCCATATATATGAGTTCTGTTATACTCACAGACATAATTCAAACAGTTTTAGAAACTTCAGAGTGTTTTCTATCCAATAGTAATAATAATATGCATATATTAGCATCTGGGACACTATGGGCACGCAATTCATCCAAAGTGAAAATGTATCCCTACAAAGTTCATCCAAATAAAATCCATTTAAATTGCAGGTTGTAATGCAACAAAATATGAATAACACCAAGGGGATGAATATTTTTGCAAGGCACTGTAGTCAACTGCCAATGTTAACCTTTTTTATTGGGGCTATGACAGTCTATTACAAATCAGTCTGACAGTACTTTTGGCATTATTTCGATCTGAAGACAGTATTGTTTGAAGTGATTGAAATGCATCAGAATGTTATTGGGACGTTTGGAAGAACATCAAGCACTTATTTTTTATGATCATCATTGAACATCATTATTGAAGCCAGTCTGATTTAGTGCCTGGTCTTGTCCACTCTTTTCTGATGAGTCCTATGCAGCTTGTAGCCATTGTAGATGGAAACAAGAGTCTTATCTTTCAGTGATGGGGTCATAATATTTTGTAGCTTAAACCATTCAAAAGATAGAGACACATTTGTAAGAAGACAACAGAAACTGCTCTGTTTATACAATCGCATCTAGCGACTACTGGAGGTTCTATGAACCAAGCTCAATTTATTTATTTCAGAGTTTCTCTCACGACCCCATTTTCAAATCAGGACCCCTAGTTTGGAAAACGCTGCAGTGGATAGACACAAGCAAAGCCTTGTTGAGCCAGCCGGTCACATAAGTGTGAATTTTGGCACTGACTTGGCCTTCTCTGTTCCACTACTCCACACACCAGCAGGCCCATTCCACACTTCATGTCTAAGGATATTAAAAACAACATGCTGATTATACTCATTCATATTTGATTCCCCCAAACTGACAGATTTAGTGTTGGAGCCTTTTTAACTACAGGGTGCCATCCCATTGGACAAGACCTAGGTGTCACACAGGTTTTAGGTTTCTGTAGAAATGGATTGGCCTGGTCATTGATCGGTTCAGTTGTCATTCAGGACCTCAGGATGCCCAGTAGGGTAGCCAGTTGTCGACCAGTTTGGATTCTGTGTGAGGGTTGCCAAGTAATGAGATGGAAAATCCAATTTTCAAGAGGCCCGACGGAGCTCCAGGAGGCAGTGCCTTTTGGCATCGGCCATTTCTTCTTGTGTTTCAGCAGCAGCCTTAGCAACCTTATCCTGACCTGTAGAATAGGGATTTGGCTCCTGTTGTGTACAGTCCAGAGGAATGGCATTACATTATTTCTTACATTAGTACCCCAGTTCATCTTAGGTTTCATTACATACAGTCGAGAAGAACTACTGAATATAAGATCAGCGTCAACTCACCATCAGTACGACCAAGAATATGACTTTCGCGAAGCGGATCCTGTGTTCTGCCTTTCAACCAGGACAACGGAATGGATCCCAGCCAGCGACCCAAAAAAACGACACCGTAAAAGAGGGAAACGAGGCGGTCTTCTGGTCAGACTCCGGAGACGGGCACATCGTGCACCACTCCCTAGCATTCTTCTTGCCAATGTCCAGTCTCTTGACAACAAGGTTGATGAAATCCGAGCAAGGGTAGCATTCCAGAGGGACATCAGAGACTGTAACGTTCTTTGCTTCACGGAAACATGGCTCACTGGAGAGACGCTGTCGGAGGCGGTGCAGCCAGCGAGTTTCTCCACGCATCGCGCCGACAGAAACAAACATCTTTCTGGTAAGAAGAGGGGCGGGGGCGTATGCCTTATGGCTAACGAGACGTGGTGTGATCACAGAAACATACAGGAACTCAAATCCTTCTGTTCACCTGATTTAGAATTCCTCACAATCAAATGTCGACCGCATTATCTACCAAGAGAATTCTCTTCGATTATAATCACAGCCGTATATATTCCCCCCAAGCAGACACATCGATGGCTCTGAACGAACTTTATTTGACTCTTTGCAAACTGGAATCCATACATCCTGAAGCTGCATTCATTGTAGCTGGGGATTTTAACAAGGCTAATCTGAAAACAAGACTCCCTAAATTGTATCAGCATATCGATTGCGCAACCAGGGCTGGCAAAACTTTGGATCATTGTTATTCTAACTTCCGCGATGCATATAAGGCTCTGCCCCGCCCTCCTTTCAGAAAAGCTGACCACGACTCCATTTTGCTGATCCCTGCCTACAGACAGAAACTAAAACAAGAAGCTCCCACGCTGAGGTCTGTCCAACGCTGGTCCGACCAAGCTGATTCCACACTCCAAGACTGCTTCCATCACATGGAAGTGTGGTGTCAGGAAAATAACCTCACACTCAACTGTCAGGACCCGGTTACGAACCTGGGTCTCCGGAGTGAGAAACAGTCACTTAACCAACTGAGCCACGAATAGTCAGCAGAACCCAGAAGATGAGGCAGACACAGCAGTACTTAAGACAGTGTATTTAATAAAGTAAAAAGGAGAAGTCCTTCAATACAAAAATGGCAAATCCAAAAGGTGGTAGGAATAGCACAAAAAAGCCTCAAGAGATACTCAAAAACAAAAACAGAATTCCACAAGAGCATCCACCGGAATCGACAAGAATACACAGAACACTAGGGCTGGGTGCTAACATACAAACACAGAGCACAGAACTGAGGGAAACTAAGGGTTTAAATACAATCAGGAGAAACGAGGCACAGGTGCAAATAATAATGGGGAACAAGGGAAAAAACATAAGGTCAAAAAGCACAATGGGGGCATCTAGTGACCAAAACCCGGAACAACCCTGGCCAAATCCTGACACTCAACGTCAACAAAACTAAGGAGATGATTGTGAACTTCAGGAAACAGCAGAGGGAACACCCCCCTATCCACATCGATGGAACAGTAGTGGAGAGGGTGGTAAGTTTTAAGTTCCTCGGCATACACATCACAGACAAACTGAATTGGTCCACTCACACAGACAGCATCGTGAAGAAGGCGCAGCAGCACCTCTTCAACCTCAGGAGGCTGAAGAAATTCAGCTTGTCACCAATAGCACTCACAAACTTCTACAGATGCACAATCGAGAGCATCCTGGCGGGATGTATCACTGCCTGGTACGGCAACTGCTCCGCCCACAACCGTAAGGCTCTCCAGAGGGTAGTGAGGTCTGCACAACACATCACCGGGGACAAACTACCTGCCCTCCAGGACACCTACACCACCCGATGTTACAGGAAGGCCATAAAGATCATCAAGGACAACAACCACCCAAGCCACTGCCTGTTCACCCCGCTATCATCCAGAAGGCGAGGTCAGTACAGGTGCATCAAAGCTGGGACCGAGAGACTGAAAAACAGCTTCTATCTCAAGGCCATCAGACTGTTAAACAGCAACCACTAACATTGAGTGGCTGCTGCCAACACACTGACTCAACTCCAGCCACTTTAATAATGGGAATTGATGGGAAAGGATGTAAAATATATCACTAGCCACTTTAAACAATGCTACCTAATATAATGTTTACATACCCTACATTGTTCATCTCATATGTATACGTATATACTGTACTCTATATCATCTACTGCATCCTTATGTAATACATGTATCACTAGCCACTTTAACTATGCCACTTTGTTTACATACTCATCTCATATGTATATACTGTACTCGATAACATCTACTGTATCTTGCCTATGCTGCTCTTTACCATCACTCATTCATATATCCTTATGTACATATTCTTTATCCCCTTACACTGTGTATAAGACAGTAGTTTTGGAATTGTTAGTTAGATTACTTGTTGGTTATTACTGCATTGTCGGAACTAGAAGCACAAGCATTTCGCTACACTCCATTAACATCTGCTAACCATGTGTATGTGACAAATAAAATTTGATTTGATTTGACATATTGACAATGGCATTACATATTAGACTGACTTAACCAAGGTTGTGTGTCAATATTTTGCTTCTTGTACCTTCTTTCTTTCTTTCTTTCTTATTTATTAACCTGGCAGGTTAAACCAAGCCAAGCTGTGTGTCTAAACTGTTGAGACACACCCCAAGTGTATGTGCAATATTTTACCTTTATTTTAACAGGGAGTCCCACTGAGATCAAGTACTATTTTGCAAGGGAGCCCTTGTCTGGAAAACCCAACCATAGGCAAAACAGTGACTAGGATCTGGTTTCAATGATGGAGTCTTTTGGCATAGAATAACTGCGTCACTAATTTATCTGCTTAATAGCAGAGTAGGATGGATTTTTTGTTGTTGTTCGTTTTTAGTTTTTTTTTCTCACAAAATTGTTAAGGCAGGTTAGAGGGGTTTGAGGAGTGTAAGGCTGATCCTAGGTCTGTGCTTAAGGGCAATTTGTACGAGGAAGAGAAGCGAAGACAATGATAACTTACATCTGGAGTGACTATGACAGCGATTCAATGGTTCACAATGGTAATCTTTCACTTCCTTCCCCAGGAGCCTGAGCTCACTGTGACTGCAGAAAGTTCCGTTTTTTCTTCTGTGTACTGTTGTATATGCCTGCTTTCCTTGTTCATAATCATCAGAGTGCATTGTTTTATGCTGCATGTGGAGCTGAGACTCAACCTCATGATTCAATAATTGGCATAATTAGAACACCCAATGAATAATGAATGGCTCCATTCTCTGGAGGTTACTAATGCTCTTGCTGGGTATGGCATGGACCAATGCAATAACATTGTAATAACGCTGTAATAACACACTGGGTCATTATGATCCATTACTGCATTATCTTTTCAGTGTTAGGAAGGGAAAGCTTCAGGCTGTTAACTGTTATTGCTGTTTAAGTTTTGATGAACGATGACGGACAGAACTCATAAAACTCTGTGTGGAATTGTGTGACGGACTAAATAGCCTAGCCATAGCCTCTTCTAAATAACCTACTGTTTTCAAACGTGACAGTGAATGAATACATGCATTACCATAATTGTTGAAAGTTAGAAAATGTAAAGTTATTTCAGCAGTGTATTCCCCATAGTTGAAAAGGAGAGCTCAACTCTTCGGTTTTAGAGTGGCTCTCTTCAGCCAAGGAATGCCGGCAAAGTTTTCTTTGGGGTGATGAGAGTATTAGGTGTGGTATTTCACGACTGCCAGATTGAAAACTCTCAGCACAATCCTTTCCAACTGTCCAAAACAGGCCACCAGAAAAAACTCTGCTTCCTCAACACATGAAGAAGCAGTCAAATATTTTGTCCAAGTCAACAATCAGCATTAACCCCAAGAAAATGCTGATTTATTGAGAGTGTTGCAATTTGAAAACTCCCCAACAGCACCCTCAAGTCTTTTTACCACATCATTTAGGCTTTGGACCTCCCTCATTCTGGAAAGAACTGAACAGCAGTATATAAAACAAATGTTTTATGAAGTAAAAAATTAGGTGGGTTTCACTTGTCTGCATCAAATATGAAGTAGCCTGTTTTATAGTATGTTTTTTTTCTTTTTCTTAATACTAACTCTTTGTAGACAGTCTGTGTTGAGGCCCATATGGAGGTGTGGGTACTGGGTAGAGTTTTGCCCCCAGACTGTGTGCTGTTGTCTAGGGTTGCCAGGGCACTGACGACGGCTGGTTGTGGTGGCTTTAATGGCAGTGGTAGTGGATTAGAGGGTGGGTGGCAACAGGCCTGCGGTTAAAGGGTGGGACCTGGCTGGCTGTGCCATCATCAGTCATAGCCTTTGGGAAACAGCCAGGGGTCTGCTGCTTTACTGAAAGGCTTTGCCTGGCTTTCTAGAAAAGCCTGCTTGTTGACATGATCTTTGAACATTCAATATTCAATACGTTGACTATTTTACATAAACAAGTTATTTTGTCTTTTAGATCAATTCCATTATCATATTAATGATCACTCTGCTTCCCAAAGCCCCTGTGAAGAACTAACTGAACCCATTTGGGAAGTTTGGTTTGTTGACTTTGGCTGGTGTTTAAATGCTCCACATTCCTCTGTTTATGCCCATGAAATGCCCACAACATGTTGAGCTGCTGTATCCTCTCCATAGAATGCCACAAAGCCTAGGCCTGTCATCAAACACTTGGCTCATGTCAAAGCATTCATCATAGCCAAGTCCCTGATGCCCGTTTTGATTACAATTTAAACCTTTTCATTCTGGATGTTTCTCCATGGGTGGAGTATTGAAGGGGGTGGCGGTCGAGCTCGGCTCTTTCGTAACGGTCTCGAAATAGAGGCCGACCGATTATGATTTTTCAACGCCGATACCGATTATTGGAGGAACAAAAAAAGCCGATACCGATTAATCGGACAATTTGAATTGTATATATATATATATATATATATATATATATATATATACACACACACATTTGTAATAAATGACAATTAAATCAGCCATTTTTTTATATATATATTTGAAATAAATTACAACATTACTGAATGAACAATGAACACTTTTATTTGTACTTAATATAATACATAAATACAATCAATTTAGTCTCAAATAAATAATGAAACATGTTCAATTTGGTTTAAATAATGCAAAAAGACAGTGTTGGAGAAGAAAGTTAAAGTGCAATATGTGCCATGTAAAAAAGCTGATGTTTAAGTTCCTTGCTCAGAACATGAGAACATATGAAAGCTGGTGGTTCCTTTTAACATGAGTCTTATAGTCCCAGTTAAGACGTTTTAGGTTGTAGTTATTATAGGAATTATAGGACTATTTCTCTCTATATCATTTGTATTTCATATACCTTTGACTATTGGATGTTCTTATAGGCACTTTAGTATTGCCAGCCTAATCTTGGGAGTTCATAATGCTTGAAGTCATTAACAGCGCTGTGCATCCCAGCATTGCTAAGAGCTGCTGTTAGAATTAATGCTTACGAGTCTGCTGCTACCTACCCCGGCTCAATCCGAATGCTCTATCAAATCATATACTTAATTATAATAAACACACAGAAATACAAGCCTCTGGTCATTAATTAAAAAATAGTCCAAATTGGTGAAGTGAAATCAAAAAATAACTTAAAAAATAAAATAAAAATGTAAACGTAAAAGTGGTGCGTGCATATGTATTCACCCCCTTTGCTATGAAGTCACTAAATAAGATCTGGTGAAACCAATTACCTTCAGAAGTCACATAATTAGTTAAATAAAGTACACCTGTGTGCAATCTAAGTGTTACATGATCTGTCACATGACCTCAGTTTTTATATACACCTGTTCTGAAAGACCCCAGAGTCTGCAACACCACTAAGCAAGGGGCACCATCAAGCAAGCGGAAACATGAAGACCAAGGAGCTCTCCAAAACAGGTCAGGGACAAAGTTGTGGAGAAGTACAGATCAGGGTTGAGTTATAAAAAAATATCAGAAACTGTGAACATCCCACAGAGCACCATTAAATGCATTATTAAAAAATGGAAAGAATATGGCACCACAACAAACCTGCCAAGAGAGGGCCACCCACAAAAACTCATCGACCAGGCAAGGAGGGCATTAATGAGAGAGGCAACAAAGAGACCAAAGATAACCCTGAAGGAGCTGCAAAGCTCCACAGAGGAGATTGGAGTATCTGTCCATAGGACCACTTTAAGCCGTACACTCCACAGAGCTGGGCTTTACAGAAGAGTGGCCAGAAAAAAGCCATTTCTTATAGAAAGAAACAAGCAAACACATTTGGTGTTTGCCAAAAGGCATGTTTTAGACTGCACCAACATATGGAAGAAAGTACTCTGGTCAGATAAGACTAAAATGTTGCTTTTTGGCAATCAACGAAAACGCTATGTCTTGTGCAAACCTAACATTTTCTCATTACCCCGAGATTTCCATCCCCACAGTGAAGCATGGTGGTGGCAGCATCATGCTGGGGGATGTTTTTCATTGGCAGGGACTGGGAAAGAATTGAAGAAATGATGGATGGCGCTAAGGGAAATTCTTGAGGGAAACCAGAGATTTGAGACTGGGACGGAGGTTCACCTTCCAGCAGGACAATGACCCTAAGCATACTGCTAAAGCAACACTCCAGTGGTTTAAGGGGAAACGTGTTAATATCTTGGAATAGTCAAAGCAAAGACCTCAATCCAATCAATCCAAGTGAAGACCATACCACCAGGAGAACCCATCCAATTTGAAGGAGCTGGAGCAGTTTTGCATTGTAAATGGGCAAAAATCCCATTGGCTAGATGTGCCAAGCATATATAGACATACCTCAAGAGACTTATAGCTGTAATTGCTGCAAAAGGTGGCTCTACAAAGTATTGATTTTTTTTATTTCTTGCTTGTTTCACAAGAAAAAATATTTTGCATCTTCAAAGTGGTAGGCATGTTGTGTAAATCTAGTGATACAAACCCCCCAAAAATCTATTTTAATTCCAGGTTGTAAGGCAACAAAATAGGAAAAATACCAAGGGGGGTGAATACTTTCGCAAGCCACTGTTTTTTACACGGTGGGGTCACATTTTTTCATATCAAAATCGGGTCACGGGCCAAAAGAGTTTGAGAACTCCTGGTCTACTGTGTGCTTGTGTGTGTAGCTGTCCCTGAGAGTGAGAATGTGTGTGTGCCCCATTGCTGAGAGTAGGCATGTAACGATTGTGCTAATGTGTGTGAGTGCGTATGTGTGTTCTTCAAGCTTATAGTCAACGTCAGAATCAGTTGGGGGTAGCCTACAACATAAAAATGTGTAAGTGTGTGTGCGTTCAAAACAGATTACGTCAGTCTAATCAGCAAAGTGTGACGGTCATGTGTGTGTGTGTGTGTGTGTGTGTGTGTGTGTGTGTGTGTGTGTGTGTGTGTGTGTGTGTGTGTGGATACTCAGCCCTGTGTGACGGTCATGTGTCAGCGGGGTCTACTCCAGTGTGTCATGTTTCTATTAACTGTGTTCAATTAGACGTGTTCATGTGTTCGTGTGTGTCCTCGGTCACAGTGCGAATCCTCACACACTCTCTTCTTCTTACTCTTTTTTTCTCTCCCTTCTTTCTCTTTTTACTGGTGTTCCCGTCACAGTTGAGTGGCATTGCTGGTATTTTAGTGGGTGTTTATACTAAATGGTTGGCAGCCAAACTAAAGACTACTGATTTGACATGAAATTGAGTAAGTGAGAGAGAGCAAAAGTAGGAAATTTGGATAAAGAGTGAGTGGATTCCAAACCAAAATGTTCTCATTCTCGTCCGCCATTGCTGACTTGTTCTGGTGACTCGGAGAGGCCTGGGTCAGGAAAAAGAGACCCCTCTGTATGTTCCTATAAACAACAGTCTATTTAATCACGAACATTGCCTATACAGTACGTCTGGACCATACTGAACAGGAGGTGTTAGGGTGTGTGTGTGTATATATATATATATATATGTGTGTGTGTGTATTGGGTTAAGAGCACTGCTCACTGAGACAGCTTGTGAGACTGAGACAGTGTAAGCTCACCCAACTCAAAAATAACACACACACAC
Source organism: Oncorhynchus masou masou (assembly GCF_036934945.1). Lineage (NCBI taxonomy): Eukaryota > Metazoa > Chordata > Actinopteri > Salmoniformes > Salmonidae > Oncorhynchus > Oncorhynchus masou. The sequence goes on along the minus strand of NC_088230.1, from coordinate 6,780,579 downwards.
TCGGGTCAAAGTGTAACTTGGTCAAAAAAAGCTTTTGCTTTCACCTAATTTTAACATTCTGTCATGAATATTTTTTTTACCTTTATTTTACTAGGCAAGTCAGTTAAGAACAAATTCTTATTTTCAATGACGGCCTAGGAACAGTGGGTTAACTGCCTGTTCAGGGGCAGAATGACAGATTTTGTACCTTGCCAGCTTGGGGATTTGAACTTGCAACCTTTCGGTTACTAGTCCAATGCTCTAACCACTAGGCTACACTGCCGCCCCAATATCAGATGTTCAACTTTGTAAAAATACATGTCTTCCCATCTCAAGATGTTAAATTAAAAAAATACAAGAGTAACTGCCTATAAAGTGCCAAATAAAGTAACAGGGTTGACAATTTCATCTTAATTGTTCGTTCGTAAATTCCCTCTGGAACTCTACTGCTGTTGCTGTTGCCTGTTACCACGCCGCTTGGTCCCGTTGTGGTGGGTGATTCTGAATAGGTTCTCGTCTGGTGAAGGAGAAGCAGACCAAAATGCAGCGTGGTATTTTTGAGACATGTTTAATGACGATGAAAAAAACACGAGCAATACAAAAACAACAAACAGAACGTGAAAACCTATACAGCCTATCTGGTGACAACAAACACAGAGACAGGAACAATCACCCACGAAATACTCAAAGAATATGGCTGCCTAAATATGGTTCCCAATCAGAGACAACGATAATCACCTGACTCTGATTGAGAACCGCCTCAGGCAGCCATAGACTATGCTAGACACCCCCAAGACAAAACACACCACAAAAAACCCATGTCACACCCTGGCCTGTGTTTTGCACCAGATAGGGCTGTTTTCGGTTTTTGTACGTTTGTTATTTTGTTAGTTTAATCGTGTATAGTTTCCTTATTAAATAAAATGAATCACAACTACGCTGCATTTTGGTCTGCTCCTCCTTCCCACAACGAAAGCCGTGACAAAAACCTGTTTTCGCTTTGTCATTATGGGGTATAGATTGTAGATTGCTGAGATTTTATTTCATCAATTTTAGAATAAAGCTGTAACATAAAAATGTGGACAAAGTCAAGGGGTCTGCATACTTTCTGAAGGCACTGTATTTGTTAACAGAATAGTTTCACAATATTACACAGAAAAAAATATATAAATGCAACATGCAACAATTTAAACGATTTTACTGAGTTACAGTTAATGTGTTGTGTGACAAAACTGCACATTTTAGAGTGGCCTTTTATTGTCCCCAGCACAAGGTGCACCTGTGTAATAACCATGCTGTTTAATCAGCATTTTGGTATTCCATACCTGTCAGGTGGATGGACTGTTTTGGCAAATGAGAAATGTTCACTAACAGGGATGTAAACAAATTTGTGCTCAAAATGAGAGGCTATCAGACTCACCTGGAATCTATCACCTCCCTGATTACCTTCCCTATATACGTCTCTCCCTTTGGTTCCTTCCCCAGGCGTTATTGTTTCTGTTTCATGTCTGTGTGCTGTTATTGTTTCTTGTTTTGTATTATGTTTACAGTTTACAATTGGCTCATTAATCCCCCTCCTCTCCCCTGTAACTATTCCCCAGGTCGTTGCTGCAAATGAGAACGTGTTCTCAGTCAACTTCCCTGGTAAAATAACAGATAAATAAAATGTTCCTTGGCCGTGCTGCTGCTCCAGTTTCAACTGTTCAGCCTGCGGCTATGGAACCCTGACCTGTTCACCGGACGTGCTAGCTGTCCCAGACCTGCTATTTTCAACTCTCTAGAGACAGCAGGAGGGTTAGAGATACTCTGAATGATCGGCTATGAAAAGCCACCTGACATTTACTCCTGTTGCACCCTCGACAACCACTTTGATTATTATTATTTGACCCTGCTGGTCATCTATGAACATTTGAACATCTTGGCCAAGTTCTGTTATAATCTCCACCCGGCACAGGCAGAAGAGGACTGGCCACCCCTCATAGCCTGGTTCCTCTCTACGTTTCTTCCTAGGGAGTTTTTCCTAGCCACCGTGCTTCTAGGCTGGGTTTCTGTACAGCACTTTGATGAGCTGATGTAAGAAGGGCTTTATAAATAAATTTGATTTGATAGAGGGTGCACAGAGGGACATGTCAAAATGCTACATTTTGGCATGCTATCAAATCTTTATTCATTAATTTCATTTATTCAATTCTCCATGTGGTCTATATTAAAGGGTACTTCATTTAATATACCAGGCTTTTAAAATGCAATATTGGTGCATAATTCCTACCTAACATATCAATGAGACGCCACTCTGAGAAATACATTCAGACACGTATGCACACACAAGCCCTAGGCAAGCGCACACAAAACACACACGCGAACAGACGCACACACAGAAATACACTCAGACACGCACATGCACGCTGGCACACGCGCACCATTCTCACACACACCAACACCGTCTGACCTATAGTGAGACTATATAGCCTCGCTATTGTTATTTTACTGCTGCTCTTTAATTATTTGTTACTTTTATTTATTTTTCCCCCTTAAAACTGCATTGTTGGTTAAGGGCTTGTAAGTAAGCATTTCATTGTAAGTTCTACACCTGTCGTATTTGGCGCATGTGACAAATAACATTTGATTTGACTATAAGTTTACATGTTACTTCTTTTTTACACTATGATTTGACAGTATGATACACTATGATTAAAAGTCAGTTAGTATGCACTTGTGTGATATATGAGTGGTGGATGGATGGAGAGGAGCCTAATGTTTAAACACTTGCTCTTACTTTCAAACACTGGCCCAGATACGAGGCTTCTGATTCCTCTGATGCTTCACTTTCAGAACCCACTTTGTTTGACATTTCTCTTCCACTGAGTGAACTGTACAGTACTTCAGCAAATTGCCCAAACTATCTTCCATAAAAATGACATCTCAATCTTAAATAGCACCTCATTTTCTGCTCCAAATGACCCCGGACATACACACACACGCACACACCTTTGAATAGCAGATCTGTGGTGGCTGCTTGGCACGTTCCACAGAAATAATTGAATTAGAGGGAGATTTTGGGGCCCGGTCAGTTTGTGTGTGTGTGTGTGTTAATGAGAGAGAATGGAGAGGAGTGGAGGTAGGTTACCACGGCGATAAATAGAGTCACAACCTCAAACACCATCCTCCCCACTGGCCCAAACAAAACAGGGCCTGTTCCTCCTACAGTACCTCTAAGTGAGTGAGCGAGTCACGCACCCCCACACACACATACATACACACACACTTGCTCACTCTCAAACACAAACACAATCCTACCTCGGTATGACTCAAAGAGAAACACACACAAACATACCAAACACACACACACTCAGGACCCCGCCAGGAATTCTCACACACTCCTCGGCACAGCGCAGCCAAAAGTAACACGGGCGGCTGAAGGTAAATAAATCAGGCGGATCGCCCGACTCCCATTAAAGCCTGCTGGTCTGCACTGGAAGACAAATCACTCCATGACACTGAGGGACAAACACACAATAATGCATTATTCCCACAGAATTCCCATTTCTACCATTTATTCCAGCTTTATTATTTTCCCTCCCCTCACCTGGCTCAGTTAATCACATCTGTCACAAACCCCCAGGGGGAGGGAGGGGAGGAGGGAGGGTGAGAGAGAGGGAGCGAGAGAGAGAAGTAATAGGAGAGAAGAGGAAAGAAAATGAGGGAGAAGAAAGGAGACAAAAAAAGGGACAGAGAGCAAGACAAAATGGCAAACAGACTTCGAGATGCTGCCATCCCTTGTGTTGAGTGACCTTAAAAAACACTAGAAGAAGCTCTTACAGCGACAGCCAAAAGTGCTCCATGAACAATCTACTTGTGGAAGCACTTTCTCCACATGTCTCTGCTCTTGCTCCCCCCAAAGTGTAATATATGTAGATGGCAATTCCATGTCTTTTAGTTATTGATTTACAATAAGTGATTTGGATTTACACCCAATGACAGAATTGCGGTAACGGAATTTCATCATGGGTCCCTGATCTGTACTACGCAGAAATACATAATTACGGATATGAATGTAAATAGGTACACAAAGGCAGAAATATGCAATATCCTCCTTTGCAGATTTGGGTATTTTTCTACACACTGGCTATTATTTTAATGAGCTCAGCCACCAAACAGGACCAAATTTGGTTGGTCGGGAACGGACCAAATCTGAACCACTCATAGATGTATATGTTTCACAAGTTTGGACATCAAAGTACAGGACTGTACAGTACATTATAGTGTACTGAACTAAAGTGTGGTCTACTGTGTACTGTACTGATGTGTTTTGATGTATTTCTAATAACTTAGAGAACATCTACAAGAAAAAGTCTTCCAAGACCTCTTTTTCATCTGTTTTGACAAGAAATCAAGCATTTGCTAATTTCCATATTTGTTGGATGGAAAATGGTATGCCTTAATTTCTCAAAAAATATAGCTTAGCTTTCATTTGACATTCTCTTATGAACTTCACGTTGGTGCTCATGAGTCCTTTTACATGGAAATGACCTAGAACAAATGATAGATTCCCAGATTCCCCAGTAAGTGATTAATCATTACCCCAATGCATCAGCTGTGTAGTTATGTAACCATTACATAATGTTCCCCCAACCCCTGGCAGCCCCTTATAGTAGCCCAGTGTTTGACAGGCCCAGAGATAGGACTGACTACACAGATGCCTGGGCTTTCATCAGTAGGAAAATGCTCTGGACCATGACTTCATTCATCTTTCTAGCTAGGTTACCTTTCATTTCCACACTTTTGTGTGTCTGGAGATTATCGGGATGCAAGGGAAGACTGTCCTTGTATAACTGTTTTCGTGTGGCCATCTGTTTTTGAGTGTGTTGAAGTCAGTGTGTTTGTGCGTGTGAAGGAAAATCAATCTGACCCAGAGGGATTAGTGCCTGTGTGGTGAGTGACTCTGGTTCTGTTCCAGATGTGTATCAGTTCATCCAAACCGATAGAACAGAACAAGTGTAGTACAGAACAAATCCATTCACACACACACACACACACACACACACACACACACACACACACACACATACACGACTATGCTGTGTGTGACCTGCTGATATGAAGTCCCTTCAGGACTTGAGGCTGGTGTTGTACACACACAAAAAAATGAGGGTTCATTTGGAAGGGTGATGTATTTTATGTGGAACCATAAGGACTCAAAGAACCCTATGAGTTCTTCAATGGTTATTTGCAGTTCACAAAACGGTTCTTTGTTCTTTTAGTGATAATTCAAATCTAGGACAGGTGGCTCATTAGAATATTTTATGGCGTGGTTTGCACACAGCTCTTTTTGTGCAACCTTGAATGAGAGTTTCATTCCAGTTTATCTAATGTGTTGTGTTATGCCATTATATACTGTATGACTATGGCCGGTGACTGTGTCTTGTGAAAGTCTTGCGTATGGCCTCGTGACAATTGAGAACAGTTGACTAAATCAGTCAGTGGTTCTCAGTTCTCTCCTCTGGGACCCCAAGCTGTTCCAGAGTTAGCTCACTTGATTCAACTTGTCAATGAACACAATAACACCTATGGAATTTTAACAATATATATAAGAATCATAAAAAATGGTTCTATATTGCCCCAAAAAGGGTTGAAACCATAGCTAAACCTTTTTTTTGTGCTATATGGAAGAAAAACATCATGGTTCTTTATAGAACCTTATGGAAAGGTTATTTATAGCACCATACAGGTTCCATTTATAACCTTGTCAGCATGGTTCTTTGTTTAACCTTCAAAAAAGTGTTCTATAGCCTATGGCACCAAAAAGGGTTCTGCTATGGTTACATCCAAAGAACCCCTATCTGGTACTATTTATTTCCGAGATCTATCCGCTGCCTTCGACACCGTGAACCATCAGATACTCCTCTCCACCATCTCAGGGCTGGGTGTCTCAGGCTCTGCACACTCTTGGATTGTATCCTGCCTGGCAGGGTGGTTGTACCAGGTGACATGGAAAGGATCTGTGTCTGCACCACATACTCTCACTACTGGTGTCCCCCAGGGCTTGGTTCTAGGCCCTCTCCTCTTCTCATACATCAAGTGACTCAGTGCTGTCATAGCCACACATGGTCTCCCCTATCATTGCTATGCGGATGAAACTCAACACATTTTCTCTTTCCCCCTTCTGCAACTCAGGTGGCAACACGCATCTCTGCGTCCCTGGCAGATCTCTCAGCTTGGATGTCGGCTCAACCTCGACAAACGGAGCTGCTATTCCTCCGGGGAAGGCCTTCCCACTCCATCACGGTTGACAATTCCAACGTGTCCCCCTCCCTGAGTGTAAAGAACCTTGGCTGAACCCTGGACAACACCCTGTTGTTCTCTGCAAACATCAAAGCAGTGACTCGATCCTGCAGGTTCATGCTCTACAACATCCATAGTGTACGACCCTACCTAACACAGGAAGCGGAGCAGGTCCTAATCCAGGCTTGTCATCTCCCGTCTGGACTACTGCAACTCGTTGTCGGCTGGGCTCCCCGCTGTGCTATTAAACCCCTGCAATTTATCCAGAACGCTGCAGCCCGCCTTGTGTTACGTCTTCCCAAGATCACCCATGTCACCCTGCTCCTACGCACACTCCACTGGCTTCCAGTCAAAGCTCGCATCCACTACAAAACCATGGCACTTGCCTACAAAACAGCAAGAGGAACTTCCCCTCCCCACCTTCAGGCTGCGCTAAAAAAAAACATACCAACCCAAGTACTCTGTTCTGTTACCTCTGGTCTCTTGCCCTCCCACCACTACGAGAAGGCAGTTCCCGCACATCCCAGTCAAAGGCCTTCTCTGACCTGGCACCTCAATGCTGGAACCAGCTTCCTCCTGAAGGTAGGGCCGCAGTGTCCCTGTCCATCTGCTGAAAACATCTGAAACCCTACCAAGTGTATCTTAAATATTCCCACAGCAACCCCCCATCACTTACTTTGCTGATAGGTACATTATTGAGGATAAATGTACTCACTATGACTGAGATATGTGGTTGTCTCACCTAGCATTCTTAAGATGAATTCACTAAATATGCTGGATAAGAGCATCTGCTAAATTACTCAAATATAAATGTAGAAAAAATGTGTGTACAAAGAGAATTAATATGCCTCAAGTTTGACCATGAGAATCTGAACATTCATCTAACACTGAGCCCAACACACACTGACTATGGGTAGCCTACATACAGGATTTCAAAACGTTTCACCGTGGTCTTTTGACGCCGAATTTCATTGGAAAGAAATGAACGATGGTTGAATACTAATGATAAATCCGAAGCAGATCACGAGTGACTGATTTCTGTTTTCGAGAAATTGCATGTGAATTACAGCGCTTCATCTGGTTCTTCCTTTCTCCGTTTTGTCACTCGACAAAGCGTCACTTCAGAACTGCTATGTGACATGCCAGAGTGCGCATCAGACCGTTTACAGAAACACCAAGATAACACAATATTTATTCATCTTTACTGGGTTAGGTTACCATAACATGTCCCTCAACTGCTCAACCAAATAATCATTGCCATTAGCTACAAATTACAATACTTTGTGTGCGCACACATATTAGGTGTTTTTTCATTCATCAATTGGAATCAATGTGACATTGTCGCTCAGGCATAATGCAATCGGCTTTATACTAAGAAACTCTATCTCACGGATTTAAAATTGGAAAGAACGACAACAAACACATTTACATTTCCCCTGTCTCTGGGTCATTAATCTAAGTGGACCCATTGGCCTCGAATCGGGCTAATATATATATTTTTAAATTAAAAGATTATGCATAGCCAGAGGTGAGGAGTGGTAACAGTATGTATGCAACAGTAAACTTGCTGTAACACGTCCTCGAAGAGTGGTGTAGCCTGCTAAAGAGCCGAAACGACTTTAATGGTATACTTGTACACGTTGGTAACGTTGCAAAACACTAGGCTACTCAATAACTTCAGCACCACCAGAAGAGTGATTCGAAACCAAATGGAAACTGCGTAAATTCTTACCGAGATACTGTCGGATGTCCAGCAGAATTTCGGGGGGTCCTCCATTCAACTGGTAAAACAGAGACCCAAAACAGAAGAGAAAAAGAGTAGCCATACAGAAACCATAACCTCTCAGGGGAAAACGCAACGGAACCGCTGACAGAAAGCCGATTTTTTTGTTTTTCCGATCTCTAACGTGGTTTGGAGTCTGGTTGTTGTGAAGGGGACTGTTGCTGAAATTCTTCATAATCTCCTCCTCACAAAGCGCCGCCAAGACCGGTAGTCACCCATCCACCTGTGCAACGTGAACTTCTTGCTTTGATATCATTTCAAACGGACACCTAATTCAGAAACTTCAGGCACCCGGTGCCACCACGGGTTTTTTTTTCGCGCACGGATTTCGCCTCTGGTTCGGTCCCTCTCGTCTGTTCTCGCCGGACTATTACTGCAAAGGAAAGTTGCGAGTCCATCCTTCGGCTGAGACTTTTCGGGCCAGCAGCGGTGTCAGATTACTGAACGTGGAAAAAATGTTCAGCACATAAGGTTTATTTGCAGTGAGTTTAGGTGCAAAACAGCGTCACTGTGTGTACAGCAACAGATCACATTCGGTGTGTTCTCATTCTGTTATGACCCGCTTTCATTTTACAGCAAGGGTGAAGGAGCTGGGGGGACATGTCCCCATGGCCCATGTCCCCCCCAATGTTAGAATCACCCCCCCCCCCCCCCCAATAAAAAACAACTTCACCAGAACACTATTGACTGCTTCGTTCTCACTCTGTGTTGTTAGAAGCAGTGGGGAGTGAGAGAAATAGCAGTGTGCAGCATCACCATCATTACTCACTCATTACTCTGGGTAAAGTTGTTTTTGGCAACAGCAAAGTATGTTTAAGTAAAAAGTATATGCATGTGAATGTACGTTGACGTGTTAGAACGAATGCGAGCAACTATACGCTTTCTCCTGGCTAGTAGCTAGCTACGGTTACATTTACAGTTGTATCATTTTTAGCTGTGTCAGGTTTTATTTAACTAGCTAATTCTGGGTAGTTCTGGTTGTGTGAAAAACTTATGGTGAATGTTTTGAGGGCAAGAATACTGGCTAGCTATAAAAATTAATTGCACATTACCTGTCCTTGTCTCCATCATAGGGTCAGCAAGTTAGCAATGGATGTGCCACCAGTCAAGAAGAGAAAAAAATAGGACATAAGAGTTTTTTTCAAAGGAGTGCAACTGACTTTTTACTTAAGGTCCTTGGCAACTGCCGCACACCGCCCCTGGCAAACTAGCTTGCAAATTTGAGTGCTTTCAGCTTAGACGTTTGAGTGCTTTTCAACTTCATCACAGTGATTATGGGTCATGAAGGTGAGTTATATGTGTTGAGACTTTGTTTGGTGCTGTCATGATCATGGCAGCAGAGTGACAGCCATGAACAGACATAGAGGGAGAGAGAGAGGGCACAAACCAAAAGCTAAGATCAACAAGCTCTCACATTCTCACGTCAAAATTAGACATTCATGTTTCTCAAACGTCAAATTTCAAAGTGAGAATTGCCTCTCCAAGCCCATAGCCTGATGATCTGTCATAGTGTGAATCAATCTGAATGATCATACTGTATATGCTCTTTGCTGAAAGCATAACATCTTAAGTCCAAAGTGTGTATTGCATGTATTAAATAAGGTGCAATACGCAGAAATCGCTCCATCATTTCCTGATAGCTAAACTTTCAATAGTTCACCTAATTTCAGTTTATGTAACAAAACAATAATCATTGTACAATCATTGTACCATCTAAACCGCTGTGAAATATATTTTCAATAACCAGAAATGTTGTATTTTCTGCTGTTTGAAGCTGGTGCACAAAACCGAAAGTAAAAGACGCAAAAACTAAACATAAGAACGGGAAGTATAGAAATAGCGCACAGAACAAAATTACCGCTTCTTGGACTTGCTTTCAATGAGAACGACAGATCTATCACTCAAATTTCTATATGCATTTGGTTGGGTCATCAAAAAAGTTACATATTGCAGCCTTAACTTAATCCAGGAGAGCGGTAGCCATGATGATACTCACAGACAAACAGACAGACAGACAGACAGACAGGCCGAGCAGGAGGAGAGAGAGAGGCCACAAACCAACAGGAAAGATAGTGCCTCTTCAAGCTCATGGAGTTCATAGACTGATGTTCTGTCATAGTGTGAATCAATCTGAGTTATCATTTCATTATCTCTGATGATAAAACCAACTATATTCATTGAGCTTGTCTGATGCTCTGAAACCACTGTTTGATGAAATAAGTGTCACACCCTGACCTTAGTATTCTTTGTTTTCCTTGTTATTTTGGTTAGGTCAGGGTGTGACATGGGTGATGTATGTGTTTTTTGTCTTGTCTAGGGGTTTTGTATGTTTATGGGGCTGGTACCTTTCTAGGTCAATTGTGTGTCTATGGTTGCCTAGATTGGTTCTCAATTAGAGGCAACTGTCTATCGTTGTCTCTGATTGGGAACCATATTTAGGCAGCCATATTCTGTGGGTACTTTGTGGGTACCTTTCTAGGTCAATTGTGTGTCTATGGTTGCCTAGATTGGTTCTCAATTAGAGGCAACTGTCTATCGTTGTCTCTGATTGAGAACCATATTTAGGCAGCCATATTCTGTGGGTACTTTGTGGGTGATTATCCATGTCTATGTGTAGTGTTTGTGTCAGCACGATTATTCATTAGCTTCACTTTGTTGTTTTGTAGTGTTCCATTTTTCCATTAAAATGACAAACACTTACCACGCCGCATCAATGGTCCTCCTATCTATCTCAAGACGACAGCCATGACAGAATCACCCACCACCAACGGACCAAGCAGTGTGGTAACAGGCAGCGGCAGCAGGAGCAGCGAAATAGGGAGGAATGGACATGGGAGGACGTTTGGACGGCAAGGGTTGCTACACATGGGAGGAGATCCTGGCGGGAAAGGATCGCCACCCAAGAGAACAGGTGGAGGCAGCTAGGAGAGCAGAGGTATACAGAGAGAGGAACCGGCGATACGAGGGAACACAGCTGGCAAGGAAGCCCGAGAGGCAGCCACCCCAAAAATTTGGAGGGGGCACACGGGGAGTGGCACACGGGGAGTGTGGCCAAGGCAGGTAGGAGTCCTGCGCCAGCTTCCCGTGCTTACCGGAGTGAGAGAGGGCATCGTACTGGTCAGGCACCATGTTATGCGGTGGAGCGCACAGTGTCCCCAGTACGCATGCTTAGCCCGGTGCGGTACATTCCAGCTCCTTGTATCGGCCGGGCTAGGTTGAGCATCAAGCCAGGTGCCATAAAGCCGGCTCTACGCATCTCCAGTGCGTCTCCTTGGGCCGGCATACATGGCACCAGCCTTACGCATGGTGTTCCCGGTTCGCCTGCACAGCCCAGTGCGGGCTACTCCACCTTGCCGCACTGGGCGGGCTACGGGGAGCATTCAACCAGGTAAGGTTGGGCAGACTCGATGCTCCAGATCTCCAGTACGCCTTCTCGGGCCGGTCTATCCGGTGCCATCTCCACGCACCAGCCCTCCGGTGGCAGCCCCCTGCACCAGGCTTCCTGTGCGCGTCCAGAGCCCAGTACTCCCTGTTCCTCCTCCCCACACTCGCCCTGAGGTGCGTGTCCTTGGCCCAGTACCACCAGTGCCGGCACCAGGCCTACAGTGCACCTCGTCTGTTCAGCGCTGCCAGAGCCTTCCTCCTGTCCTGAGCCGCCAGAGTCTCCCATCTGTCCTGAGCCGTCAGAGCCGCCAGTCTACAAGGAGCCGCCAGTCTGAAAGGAGCCGCTAGAGCCTCCAGTCTGCAAGGAGCCGCCAGAGCCGCTAGTCTGCAAGGAGCCGCCAGAGCCGCCAGTCAGCCAGGAGCCGCCAGAGCCGCCAGTCAGCCAGGAGCCGCCAGTCAGCCAGGAGCCGCCAGTCAGCCAGGAGCCGCCAGAGCCGCCAGTCAGCCAGGATCTGCCAGAGTCGTCAGCCAGTCCGGAGCTGCCCTTCAGTCTGGAGCTGCCCTTCAGTCCTGAGCTGCCCCTCAGTCCGGAGCTGCCCCTCAGTCCGGAGCTGCCCCTCAGTCCGGTGGGGCCCTTTAGTAGGGTTGCCAGTCCCAGGTTGGCGGCGAGGGTCGCCGTTCCTAGGAGGCCACAAAAGCGGACTAAGACTATGGTGGAGTGGGGTCCACGTCCAGCGCCAGAGCCCCCACCATGGACAGACGCCCACCTAGACCCTCCCCCATAGGTGCGGCCGGGGGTCCGCACCTTTGGGGGGAGGTACTGTCACACCCTGACCTTAGTATTCTTTGTTTTCCTTGTTATTTTGGTTAGGTAAGGGTGTGACATGGGTGATGTATGTGTTTTTTGGCTTGTCTAGGGGTTTTGTATGTTTATGGGGCTGTTTCCTTTCTAGGTCAATTGTATGTTTATGGTTGCCTAGATTGGTTCTCAATTAGAGGCAGCTGTCTATCGTTGTCTCTGATTGGGAACCATATTTAGGCAGCCATATTGTTTGGGTGATTATCTATGTCTATGTGTAATGTTTGTGTCAGTACGATTATTCATTAGCTTCACGGTCTCCAGACGACAGCAGTGACAATAAGACACAAATGACTCAAGAGGGAGCCAGCGATCAAGATAACCAGAAGAAGAAAAACTTAACCTGACTCTCCTATCCGCCTCCTACTCCTGCTGGCTTTTGCAGATTCTCCTGAAGTTGCCATTAATAGGTTACAGGTGGAGTTGGCAACCTTTCTTATGTGGAATGACAATTTATCTTACCAGTCTTCATATCTCAAAATGATTATCATGTGGTTAACTTCTTCGATATAGGGATAAAAAAATATATAGGATAAAAAAATGTTCCCATTTTAAACAAGATATTTTGTCACGAAAACATGCTCGAATATGCATATAATTGACAGCTTTGGAAAGAAAACACTCTGACGTTTCCAAAACTGCAAAGATATTGTCTGTGAGTGCCCAGAACTAATGCTACAGGCAAAACCAAGATGAAATTTCATACAGGAAATGCCCCAGATTTTGAATACGCTGTGTTCCAATGTCTCCTTATATGGCTGTGAATGCGCCAGGACTGAGCCTACACTTTCTGTCGTTTCCCCAAGGTGTCTGCAACACTGTGACATATTTGTAGGCATATCAGTGGAAGATTGACCATAAGAGACTACATTTAGCAGGTGTCTGCTTGGGGTCCTCCGTCGAAATTATTGCGTAATCTCCAGCTGCGTCCACTTTTCCATTAGGTTCAGAGGAGAAAGGCAACTGCCACGAATGATTTATCATCGAATAGATATGTGGAAAAACACCTTGAGGATTGATTCTAAACAACGTTTGCCATGTTTCTGTCGATATTATGGAGTTAATTTGGAAAAAAAGTTTGGCATTGTAATGATTGAATTTACGTTTTTTTTCTTAGCCAAACGTGATGAACAAAACGGAGCGATTTCTCCTACACAAATAATCTTTTTGGAAAAACTGAACATTTGCTATCTAACTGAGAGTCTCCTCATTCAAAACATCTGAAGTTCTTCAAAGGTAAATTATTTTATTTGAATGCTTTTCTTGTTTTTGTGAAAATGTTGCCTGCTGAATGCTAGGCTTAATGCTATGCTAGCTATCAATACTCTTACACAAATGCTTGTGTAGCTATGGTTGAAAAGCATATTTTGAAAATCTGAGATGACAGTGTTGTTAACAAAAGGCTAAGCTTGTGAGCCAATATATTTATTTCATTTCATTTGTGATTTTCATGAATAGTTAACGTTGCGTTATGCTAATGAGCTTGAGGCTATGATTACGCTCCCGGATACGAGATTGCTCGACGCTAGAGGTTAATCAAAATTCTATCCAAATCTAAATGAAAATGATACAAACTTAAAAAGTAACTTCTATTGACATATGGAAAAAATAGCCTACATAAAGCCAACAAATAAAAACATTACAGCCTGCAGGTGGAAAATATAACTTGGGACCAGCCGGAAGCTTGAGCTAGAAAAACGTGCAATATTGTATAACATTATGGGCCCTCAGAGTTTCGGCACCAGCGAGCTCAGCAAACACAGATGTAGGCTATTTGCACAATGGATAAGAAGTAATCAGGTAGGCCTTTTTTATGATGTTTCTGCTGAATCAGAGCAAGACATTTTTCACTTTTACACTGAGTGGTTATCGAAAGGGAGTTGGAAAGATTTTCCAGATGCATTGAGGAACCATTGTCATTCCCAAATGGATGTAAAAAACAGACTTTGTTGGCTTGCTGTTTGAGGTGAAGAAAACATTATTTTGATAAGCTCCACAGCTTATTAGTTGCGGTGTGTTAAGCCAATCAAAAATACTATCATATCCCCAAATGGGCACATTTATTTGCCTACATTTTGGTGCAGTCCAGGTATCCTGCAGATGGTGACTGATAGGCCTACCTCAGACATGCTCAGTTGTGGATAGTCAGGTGGTAAGGTACAGTAAATAAAGGAGTGCAAGGTGCTTATTAGGCCTACATGCGAATTACCTGAGGGGAAGCAAGTCCACTTAGTCAAAAGGACTAGAGAGTGAGTGGAACTCCAACCTTCACCCATCCCACTTAATTGTACAGTAGGTGTGTGTGTCCAGTATCTCTACTCCAGGGGTTCCCAAACTTAATTTGGCCCGCAACCCCATTTTGAAATAAGAACATGTCTGCGACCACACTATGTAAAATAAGTTATGTAATCAACAGGCAATGTTTACTTTTTCATTGGCGCTATTTCAGTGTATTACAAATCATTCTGACAGTACTTTTGACAGTATTTAATTCTGAACGAAGTATGGTTAGAAGTGACTGAAATGCATCAGAAAAGTATTGGGAAGTTCAGAAGATAATCAGGCATTTGTTTGTTATGATCTTGTGTAGAAAATAACATCATCATTGAAGCCAGTCTGATTTAGTGCCTGGTGATGTCCATTCTTTACTAATGAGTCCTGCACGGCTTGTGGCCATTGTAGAGGGAAACAGAGTCTTATATTTCAGTGATGTGGTCATAATATTTCGTAGCTTAAACGGTTTAAAAGATAGAGAAACATTTGTAGGAAGACAACATAAACAGGTGTTCATTACAACCACATCTAGCAGCTACCAGAGGTTACTGGTGTAACCCCAGTTCTATGAACCAAACACAATTTTGTTTATTGTCACGCTGGTATGAAGAGATTCGGGAGACAGGCGCAGGATTGCGTAATAGTTTTTCTATTCAGCCCAAATTAGGGCGTGCCGTGTAAAGGCACGGGGATAAAGACCAAACAAACACGTACACAAAACACAGGGTTGAAACCCAAACAAATGAGCGAGGAGTACCTCAAATAAATACAGTTGCGCAAAATGATTAACACATGGGACGAGACCCGTAATCATCTGCGCAATCCACAAGGGCACGAAAGCCCAAAACACACAGCACAGGTACTCAGGCGCACCAACGGACATTGTAACAACAATCAACACCACCATGGTGAACAAAGGGCACATATATACAAATACAATCCGTGGGAATAGGGGCCAGGTGTGCGCAATGAAAGTTCCAGAGGGATCCGTGACATGTATTTTATTTCACAGTTTTTCTCGCGACCCCATTTTCAAATCAAGTGACCCCACATGGTGTCGTGACCCGTAGTTTGGGAAACGCTACTCCCTCTACCCCCTCAGGCCTGCAGTAAGGCGACAGGAGGAAAATATAGCCATAGCATCTCTCCCTCTAACTGACCATAGCTTTCTCTTGATCACGTGACCAGATACAACAACTCTGGAAAAACTCCTGCTGCAACCAGATTGAGACAGTATGCTGAGCCAGCCCTGGGCACGTTGTTTTTAACTCAGTCGGGGTCTCACAGTAGTGGAGAGGATAGAACGTTTCAAGTTCCTCGGCGTACACATCACGGACAAACTGAAATGGTCCAACCGCACAGACAGCGTGGTGAAGAAGATTCAGCAGCGCCTCTTCAACCTCAGGAGGCTGAAGAAATTCGGCTTGTCACCAAAAACACTCAAAAACTTTTACAGATGTACAATTGAGAAAATCCTGTCGGGCTGCATCATCGCCTGGTACGGCAACTGCTCTGCCCATAACCGTAAGGCACTCCAGAGGGTAGTGAGGTCTGCACAACGCATCACCGGGGGCAAACTACCTGCCATCCAGGACACCTACACCACCTGATGTCACAGGAAGGCCAAAAAAATCATCAAGGACCACATCCACCCGAGCCACTGCCTGTTCACCCCGCTATTATCCAGAAGGCGAGGTAAGTACAGGTGCATCAAAGCAGAGACCGAGAGACTGAAAAACAGCTTCTATCTCAAGGCCATCAGACTGTTAAACAGCCATCACTAACATTGAGTGGCTGCTGCCAACATACCGACTCCACTACAAATTGATGTAATAAATGTATCACTAGCTACTTCATATAATGTTTACATACCCTACATTACTCATCTCATATGTATATACTGTACTCTATACCATCCACTGCATCTTGCCTATGCCGTTCTATACCATCACTCGTTCATATATTTTTTTATGGACATATTCCTATTCATTCCTTTACACTTGTGTGTATAAGGTAATTGTTGTGAAATTGTTAGGTTAAATTACTCGTTGGATATTACTGCATTGTCAGAACTAGAAGCACAAAGATTTCGCTACACTCGCATTAACATCTGCTAACCATGTGTATGTGACAAATAAAATTTGATTTGACTTACTATTGTTGAATGTTATAGTAGTACAGTCGTGGCCAAAGGTTTTGAGAACTAAACAAATATTAATTTCCACAAAGTTTGCTGCTTCAGTGTCTTTAGATATTTTTGTCAGATGTTACTATGGAATACTGGCATGCTATCAATAAAATTCTGGGCAACATCCTGACTGATGGGAGCAAATTCTTGCATATTCAATGCTTGTATTTTGTCAGAATTTGTGGGGTTTTGTTTGTCCACCTGCCTCTTGAGGATTGACCACAAGTTCTCAATGGGATTAAGGTCTGGGGAGTTTCCTGGCCCTGGACCCAAAATATTGATGTTTTGTTCCCCGAGCCACTTAGTTATCACTTTTGCCTTATGGCAGGGTGCTCCATCATGCTGGAAAAGGCATTGTTCGTCACCGAACTGTTCCTGGATGGTTGGGAGAAGTTGCTCTCTGAGGCTGTTTTGGTACCATTCTTTATTCATGGCTATGTTCTTAGCCAAAATTGTGAGTGAGCCGACTCCTTTGGCTGAGAGGCAACCCCACACATGAATGGTCTCAGGATGCTTTACTGTTGGCTTGACACAGGACTGATGGTAGTGCTCACCTTGTCTTCTCCGGACAAGCTTTTTTCCAGATGCCCCAAACAATCGGAAAGGGGATTCATCAGAGAAAATTACTTTACCCCAGTCCTCAGCAGTCCAATCCCTGTTCCTTTTGGAGGATATCAGTCTGTCGCTGATGTTTTTCCTGGAGAGAAGTGGCTTCTTTGCTGCCGTTCTTGACACCAGGCCATCCTCCAAAAGTCTTCGCTTTCCTTGAAGTTCTTGATGATCTGATAAATAGTTGATTTAGGTGCAATCTTACTGGCAGCAATATCCTTACCCTTGAAGCTCTTTTTGTGCAAAGCAATTATGACGGCACGTGTCTCCTTGCAGGTAGCCATGATTGACAGAGGAAGAGCAATGATTCCAAGCACCACCCTCCTTTTGAAGCTTCCAGTCTGTTATTCGAACTCAATCAGCATGACAGAGTGATCTCCAGCCTTGTTCTCGTCAACACTCACACCTGTGTTAACGAGAGAATCACTGACATGATGTCAGCTGGTCCTTTTGTGGCAGGGCTGAAATGCAGTGGAAATGTTTTTTGGTGATTCAGTTTATTTACATGGCAAAGAGGGACTTTGCAATTAATTGCAATTCATCTGATCACTCTTCATAACATTCTGGACTGTATGCAAATTGCTATCATACAAACTGAGGCAGCAGACTTTGTGAAAATTAATATTTGAGTCATTCTCAAAACCTTTGGCAACGACTGTAGAATATACAAAATGTTGAAATTTGGTTGTACATCAGCAATTATCTTTTCATGTCACACCAAAAAATGCTGTGTTGTTTGGTTGTCACTTAGTTGGGTTGTTTGCTTTAAAAACTTCTGGTTTATCGATGCTGAGAGTTGGGTTATTGAGATATGACCCCGCGGGTTCACCCAGGAGGCTGGAGGCGTGGCTTAGGCCACCCGTGAAAGTAAATGTAATTCCGGTTAATCTGCTATGTTGTATTGTTAGCTCATGTTAAGGCTGTACACTGACACTTGAAACTTTAATGAGGCTTACACAAATGTGTGAGTTATTGAAGAGCCGATGTATTGCAATGTTGGGATAGGTGTATGATAATGTCATGAATTTTATATTATAACATGTCATGTGCAAAAATATTGAAGGTAAACTGGAATTTGCAGTTATTAGTCTACCCAGCTGTCCAAACTTGTAGTAATCATGGTCGAATTACCGATAGGGCACAAGGAGCACTTACCCAGGGGCCCTGAGCTCCAGGGGGTCTGCATTGATTTAGTTCGTCATTCTCACTCAGATATCATATTAACATGGCATAAGTCATGTCAAAATGTGTAGAATTGTAGGAAATTAACTGTACAACTGCACATTTTTCTCTCCGCCCCATGGCAAAACAAGTAGAATTGCATGAAATTAGTTATAAAATTGCACACAAAAAATGATCAGCTGTATGGCAAATTGTGTAACAGCTACAGTCTCGTGACAGACTTAGACACATACTGTATAATGGTCCTCTAACTCACTTTTAGTGATAGCAGCTGTATTGTAGTCATAGTCTCTATGTGAAAAATTCTAACCAAAGCCATAGGTATAAACACAGATCTAGAATCTCATTCTATTTCTATGGGTATAAACACCAATTTAGAATCTCATTCTATTTATATGGGCATAAACACAGATCTAGAATCTCATACTATTTCTATGGGCAGAAACACAGATCTAGAATCTCATTCTATTTCTATGGGTATAAACACAGATCTAGAATCTCATTCTATTTCTATGGGTATAAACACAGATCTAGAATCTCATTCTATTTCTATAGGTATAAACACATATCTAGAATCTCATTCTATTTCTATAGGTATAAACACAGATCTAGAATCTCATTCTATTTCTATGGATATAAACACAGATCTAGAATCTCATTCTATTTCTATGGTTATAAACACAGATCTAGAATATCATTCTATTTCTATAGGTATAAACACAGATCTAGAATCTCATTCTATTTCTATGGGTATAATCACAGATCTAGAATCTCATTCAATTTCTATGGGTATAAACACAGATCTAGAATCTCTTTCTATTTCTATGGGTATAAACACAGATCTAGAATCTCATACTATTCCATGGGTTATCCAGAGAGACGGGCACTGTGTCATTCCTGTGTGAGTGTATACAAACACAGGGTGGCAAGAAATGTTTTTTTATTATTTTTCAGAATTACATAGTTAGACATCATTTTTTGTTTCAAAACACAAGCAGATCTTTATAGACAATCATTAGATAGTTGAAACCAAAGAAAATCATTTGTACACTTATACTTTACATTACACACTGTAGCTTTTCACTAGCTAAAGCAATATGCAGGAAGGTTTTGCTATGTGTATAGTACAGCTAATACTTACAGTTGATATGAAAAGCCCCAAAATAAGTTATTTAAATACCAAATGACATATACAGAATGTGCAACTCTTGTTAATCATTTCATTTATGTAATTATGTTTTTTTGTACGATTGCAAAAACAAATTGGAAGTTAAGTCATTGGAACAGGTTAATTCATGAATGATTATTAATTACATTTGTACATTGACTTGGCATTGGGAACTCAATACTAAGATAACTAAATCCCAGTATAACCCATTCAAACCCTTTACCTTACCTGAAAAGAAATGTCCGCTTATGGACTTAAAGAAAATTTTGCAAATTTTGCGTGAATTTTCTAATTTACTTTCTAAAGTGCATTTTACAGTGACAATATTTTTTCTTTACAAAAAAATCTTCAATGTTAGGTATTTTTGTTTCTTGAAAAACTCCCCCTACCACTACTAACCTGGAGCACCACTATGATTTAAGAGAAAAGGCATCAAACTTCTTTCGAGTGTCCACTGCAAAAGCCTCCCTGATGTTACACCACTCTGTCAAACTTTTATTTTGAAACCCGAGAGCTAGGGATAATTGTTTGCAATATGAAGTACTTCACACAAGTATAATGACATTACGTGGGTGGATCCACTCACACCAAGCTTGGACCAGGAATCCACTGCTAGGGACTCACAGGTCTGGCCTGCTGTTTCAGTGAATGGGGATTCAGTACATCCCTACAGAGGTGAGGTGACCATCTCCCAATCTCATCTGTCCTCCCTGACTGTGTCTCTCTCTAAGACTGTAGTACTGAGTGGTGCTGTGGCCGGCTGTTGAATATGGGGACACTATGTTTAAATTAGACTTCCTGTGGATTAACATCTGTGCTTAACAAGGAAACCACCAGTTGAGCTATGTGGCTGCTAATGTGTGTACTTTGATCCCATACATCTGCAGGAAGCTAATCACGTGTGTGTTTGTGTGTTTGTGTGTGTGTGTGTGTGTGTGTGTGTGTGTGTGTGTGTGTGTGTGTGTGTGTGTGCGCAACTAACAATCACCGTCGTTACAAGCCTTTGCACATTCAAAACATATAGGCCTGGCGAGGCTGTGAAAAAATCAAGCCTTAGTCAAAGGGAATGTGGATGGGGGTTGAAATGCCTATTTATAATGCTGAGTACATGAATAGATATTTATCTCACTGTTTTCTTTACATAATGGTAAGGCAACTTAAAATGAGCTCGTTTAGACATATGGAGTCTGCAAAGGAAAGCTGATCTAACATGAAAGATGATTAGAGCGGTACTGTGTAGACAGCCTTACTGTAAGGACCTACATATTGGAGGATTAAATGCAATTAAGATAAGTTTTGAATTCTGCAATATAATCATATCGATATCTGTCTGACTGTCTACTTACATTAACTGAGATGGTCTGAAGACATTTCAGACATTGACATTCCACAAAGCAGACAAACAAATACTATTGAACACACATACTGTAAAAACACCTTGAAATTAGAATATATGGTACAGTATATTACAAAAACACTATAGCATGATAGAAAATTAGGATTTGAAATCCCAATACAACAGCATTGTTTGCCCATTTCATGTTTTGTGTAATGTTTTAGTTGATTAACTGTAAGAAAACCCATTGTCCAGTCTTGCTATAGCATTTGGCAATGGGATTAACAACAAAAGTAAAAATGTACATTAAAATACCGGTGCCCCCTGTACATAGCCTCGTTATTGTTATTCTTATTGTGTTACTTTTTATTATTACTTTTTATTTGAGTCTACTTGGTAAATATTTTCTTAACTCTTCTTGAACTGCACTGTTGGTTGAGGGCTTGTAAGTAGGCATTCCACGTTAAAATATACACTTGTTGTATTCGGCGCATGTGACAAATAGAGTTTGTTTTGGTTTGATTTGAAAGAAATTGCTTTGGCCAAGCTACATATTCTTATTACTCTCCTGTGCTTTTGTCTCACACGAGCAGAAAATTAAGCACTTATTAAACACAGGGAAAACACTGATAAAGAGTCTTTAATACCTTTATATAAAGTCAAACCTAAAAAAAAGAGAGACTGTGCTATTTTTCCTTCAAGGCAGTACTTCTCAGTCTTGAGTTATAAGACTGGGGAGGATGTTTCAGAGAGAGAGAGAGAGAGATTTAAAGGCATCTGATAACTGTTCTCGACAGTCGGGAACAATTTCACCGTAAACAAGACAGAAATAGATTGATAAAGAGACAGGGGAATAAGAACAGATTTTCTGCTCTTAAGTTTCAGGTGTGGGCTGGGCTGCAACAGCGAGCCATCCGCAGTCCAGTCAAAAGCCTCAATAGCTGTTTAAAGCTGTGCTGTCAACTGAGACGACAGCCATGACATAGCCGTTCAAATTTCTGAGTTTTCACCTGCTTTGGTTCCACTGTCACAGTTATGACTGTGCATCTCTGTGTGCGCTGACCAAACGGGCCTCGCTGACCAGTCTACGGGCGTGTCTCTCGTCCCTCACACCCGCCTCCCACACACCGCTCTCCGTGAGAGATGACACGTGCCCCAACGTGTCATATCCTGCCGCTTCCAGGTACGTGGCGTACATAGGCAGGCCGATGGACACCAACCAATCAGAGACGGTGCTCAAGTGACCCGGGGAGAGAGGCTTCCTGCACATCTCTGTTAAACCTCCAAACGGGATCTGGGGAATACCGGTGAAAACAGGAATTTTCAGGATTTTTGTGTAAATAATAACACATGAAACATAGCAATGACACCTTAAATGTGTCATCCTTCAATGTGTCAGCTTATTGAATCTGTCCTGTAAAGGCTAGCAGACAGACAGGTAGTGGTGCAGTACAGTACTCACAGCCATGCGGTGCTGCTTGCGGAGCAGCTTGAGGCGGACCTGGTCTATGGCGGGGGCAACATCTTTCACTGGCTGCTCCAGGTCTTCACTGTAGCGCTGCACCAGGGGCTGGGGGATACCACACCGACCATGCTGGATGGAGGGAGGAATGGAGACAAATAGATGTAGAGAAACTGGGGATGAGTGAGAAGAGTGACACACAGACACGAATACACACATACAAACGTACACACATGCAAGCACACTTGAAACGTATTGGCGTGGGAACTCATGCACATTGGGAGATCTGGTTTCTTTGCTACCATACTGTTGGAGAAAGAGAGACCCTCTACTTGGGGGCACAACAACTCACATTTTTCTACTAAAACCCCAAACCATGAAACCCCTAAGTAACCATGACCTGGAGTAAATCTGGAGTAAATCTTAGTTGCTACACAAGGAAACATCAAATTCATATTTGAAAGAAACTGGAATCCCTCCATCAAACTATAGGCCTAGAAAAGACAAGCCAATCAGAAACCATAGTGACTTTGTTCTCTCTCTCTTTTTCAATAAAAGCATCTGTTAGCCTCTGTCAAGACCATGAGTTCATAGACCAAAACACAAGATGCAGTGAGACCAAAACCCTCTGCACATTTATTGGCTACAGTCACTGTGTTTGTCAATCGAAACCTCTACAAGAACCACATGTTTTTAGAACAGCTCAGAGACTAGGGCTGAAGTAGGAGCTAGCTCTCTCACTTTATTTGCTAATTTGAACATTATGAGTCTGGTGAGGCCTGGTTTATGTCTGTTTAAGAGAGAAGGAAGCAGACGAGTAACGTGAAATAATGAGTCCAACTGACAAGCCTATCGGCTGGGATAGGATAGACTGCTGAGGGAGGGTACCATTTTATTAAAACAGTCTCAAAAGAGAGAGAGAGAGACAGAGAAACACAAATGATGCGGGTGATCCCATAACTTGTCATAAGTAGATTAGACTAGCCAAAGGTTGATTGCTATGCATGAAGAGAGAACCCAAGGGAATTATGTGGGGAAAATGTTTGAAAACATCTCTCTCTCCCTTTCTCAAAACGCTCCAGACCCCTGGAGTCATGGTCAGTCTCCAGCCAGTCCTGGACAACCCAGCCAAACTGGATCGGAGGCCACTCAGAGTGGAGGAATAGAGAGATGCAGGGGTGCATGTAGATGTGGACACAGCCAAGTGTCCTGTCTGACCCTAGCATAGCCCTTCTCCCAATACTACACCCCTAGTGTCCGGAGAGTGTCTCTGCACTAATCCTCATTAATATAAAATCCTCATTAATATAAAAAAATAAGTGCTTGCAGTGCTGTGTTGTGCGTCCCTCTGAGATACACCACACATACAAAAGTACATTCCCAGTCAAAAGTTTGGACACACCTACTCATTCAAGGGTTTTTCTTTATTTTTTTACTATTTTCTACATTGTAGAATAATAGTGAATACATCAAAACTATGACAAAACACAAATAGAATTAATATACTGTAGGAACTATAACAATTATTCGAAGTAGCCACCCTTTGCATTGATGACAGCTTTGCACACTCTTGATATTCTCTCAACCAGCTTCACCTGGTATGCTTTTCCAACAGTCTTGAAGGAGTTCCCACATATGCTGAGACCTTATTGGCTGCTTTTCCTTTACTCTGCGATCCAACTCATCCCAAACCATCTCAATTGGGTTGAGGTCAGATGATTGTGGAGGCCAGGTCACCTGATGCAGCACTCCATCACTCTCCTTCTTGGAAAAATAGCCCTTACACAGCCTGGTGGTGTGTTGGGTCAATGACCTGTTGAAAAACAAGTGAGAGTCCCACTAAGTGCAAACCAGGTGCTGTGGTAGCAAGGCTGGTTAAGTGTGCCTTGAATTCTAAATGAATCACAGATGGTGTCACCAGCAAAGTACCCCCACACCATCACACCTCCTCCTCCATGCTTCACGGTGGGAACCACACATGCGGAGATCTCCTGTTCACCTACTCTGCATCTCACAAAGACACGGAAACACAAAACTCAAATATGGACTCATCAGACCAACGGACAGATTTCCACCGGTCTAATGTCCATTGCTTGTGTTTCTTGGACCAAGAAAGTCTCTTCTTATTATTGTTGTCCTTCAGTAGTGGTTTCTTTGCAGCAATTCGACCATGATGGCCTGATTCATGCAGTCTCCTTTGAACAGTTGAGTCTGTTACTTAAACTGTTAAGCAATTATTTGGGCTGCAATCTGAGGCTTCTAACTCTAATGAACTTATACTCTGCAGCAGAGGTAACTCTGGTTCTTCCTTTCCTGTGGTGGTCCTCATGAGAGCAAGTATCATCACGTCACTTGATGGTTTTTGCGACTGCACTTGAAAAAAAATGTCAAAGTTCTTGACATTTTCCGGATTGAAAACATTTGCCGAATGCGAGCCAGGCCTGTTCGACGAGCAGGTGTCCACATACTTTTGGTCATGTAGTGTATTTCTCACCTCTACCCCAGCCCAGCCTCAGAGCCTGTCTGTGGTCAACCTGGCGGAGATGGAGCTCCATGTTAAAGAGCTGGTCTCTGGCATCGTGTGTGTGTGTGTGTTTTTTCAACTGGCATTGTGTGTGTGTGTGTGTGTGTGTGTGTGTGTGTGTGTGTGTGTGTGTGTGTGTGTGTGTGTGTGTGTGTGTGTGTGTGTGTGTGTGTGTGTGTGTGTGTGTGTGTGTGTTGAACTTGGGCTCTGGCATTGTGTGTGTGTGTGTGTGTATGTGTGTTCAACTCGGGCTCTGGCATGGTGTATGCATGTGTGTATGTGTGTTCAACTCGGGCTCTGGCATGGTGTATGTGTGTTTGTGTGTGTGTGTGTCTTCTACTCGGGCTCTGGCAAGGTGTGTGTGTGTTTGTGTGTGTGTGTGTCTTCTACTCGGGCTCTGGCAAGGTGTGTGTGTGTTTGTGTGTGTGTTCCACTCGGGCTCTGGCATGGTCTATGTGTGTTTGCGTGTGTGTGTGTGTTCAACTCGTGCTCTGGCATGGTGTATGTGTGTGTGTGTGTTCAACTCGGGCTCTGGCATGGTGTAATGTGTGTGTGTGTGTTCAACTCGGGCTCTGGCACGGTGTATGTGTGTGTGTGTTCAACTCGGGCTCTGGCATGGCATGGTGTGTGTGTGTGTGTGGGTGTGTGTGTGTGTTCAACTCGGGCTCTGACATGATGTATGTGTGTTTGTGTGTGTGTTCAACTCGGGATGTTTGTTTTATAATCTCAACCCACCTGCCTTCACTGAGTTTCAGCCCCTTAAACTTAACAGACTGTATCACTATCACTATTTTCCCCTCTCATAGTCCTCTCCTTCTCTCTCTCTCTCTCTCTCTCTCCCTCTCTCTCTCTCTCTCACAGAAAATACACACATCAAAATATAGGTAGAAGATGCAAGCAGGAAGAAAAACCCGGTCGTAAAACACAAACACATTCATCAACAATGACGTCTTCAATCAGCTTTATGAATTTCCCTAGAAGCACCAAAACATCAAATCTAAGAACATTTTTGGTCCACAAAATAAGGTGCAAGAAAACTAAAAGCTGATTTGCCTAACTTAGTAGAGACAAAGGGAATTTTCCAGAGCTAACCATCCTTGAGACTGGGTGTGGTAACTCACAAGTCTAAAGTTGAGTAATCATGTTATGCACAGCGGGACTATTTGTAAAAGGGCTTTATACACTTATAAATATAGCAATGTATTAACGTACGTGACATCAAAGAGGGCCAACCAACTTCCTGATAGAAGGATGCAGTGATGACTCCTAAAACTGCTACCCATAATATAGTGCAGTGTGCTATGATAAACTGCATCTAACGGCCTTAATGAAGTGGCAGCTGTGTTCGCCATAGTCTAGGACTGATAGGAACGTCAACGGAATAATCTGCTTTCTACTATTTAGCGAGAGCCATGATCAATCTCTATAGAAGAAGCACATTTTTTTAAGAAGCACACAGCTTCTTAACTAAGTCCTCAGTATGCTTTTTAAAAGACAGCTTTTAATCTATCAAGATGCCCCAACAGATAGATCAGATTTTTCTCTCTTCTGATTGACAAATATCTCATGCCCAGATATTTGTAAGCAGGGACCCGATCAATACGGACACCGTCCAAAATACATATTTTGAAATTGTCACCGAGTTATGTGATGCACTCTAGAGAACAAAATATACTATAATGAACATAAAATGAAGCATGTTCACATCCATGTGTGAGCTGTATAACCCCCAGCTGTGACAAACTGAACTTGTGAGAGTGAGATTTAGGATGTGGTGGATGGGTGTGTGTGTATTCTACACAGTAACAGCAGGTACATAACAATAGTAGCAGGTTGTAGGGGTAACTGACCTTGTCTGAGTAGGGTTCCTCTGTGAGGTCAATGCCCTCGGCCTCCAGTCTCTGCTCCAGCACGGTGTGGAGATCGACGGCCATCTTAACATGGGACACCTTCCTGGCCACCGTCATCTTGCCACTACCCCCCTGGATCTGAGCCTGAGGGCAGGCCGACTCGGGCAGGTCAGACAGCCAAGGAGGGGGCACGGCCGGTGGTGTGCCTGGTTCCTCTGGTTCTAGAGGGGGTGTGGTGGTGGAGGCAGGGGAGGCTGGAGTAGGGCTGGCTGGAGAGGGGGAGATATGGGTACTAGAGGCCTTACTGGGGAGGGCTGGAGCCCTGGAACTGGGGCTGCTGATGACAGGGCTGGGGGGATGAGAGTTGGTGGAGGAATAGGAATGAGTTGGGGAGGAGAGGACAAGAGAGGGGTGGCACATCCCATTGGCTAGGCACTCCTCGGACTTCTTGATTGGGACAGGAGGGGGCACTGGGGGCTTTTTGGGGTGAGTCCAGATGCTTCTCTCCCCCAGCTGGGTTTCGGGAGGGCTGGAGATCAGGTTGGGCAGGCTTTTCTGGGGCTGGGGAAGCAAGGCAATGGAACAGGGTGGTCTGAGGGGCAGCTGGGAGGGCACAGGGGGGAGGTCAGAACGTCCTTTAGGGCTCACAGAAATCCCCCCATTCTGAGCCGGTGGTGAACCCCTATCTCCATGAGCCTGGAGGCCCTTCACTGGGCTGGTGGTGCCCAACTTGGAGCCTCCATTAGCGGGCTTGGGTTCCAGGCTGTGGTCCTTCTTCTGGTGGAAGGCCTGTTCCCAGTGGAGATCTCCCAGGGAGTGGGATCTCTTCCAGGCCTGGGGGCTGGTGGCCTCCAGTGGCCCGTCCAGGTCCTCACAGCTGAAACTGGCTGGCATGGGGGTCTGGCGGGGGCCCTTCCTCAGCCCCAGCATGCTCAAGCCCCTCAAGGTGGGCTTGAGGAAGAAGTGCTTGGTGAAGTTGACTGTGCGCTCCATCTTGCTCTGCTGCAGGGCCTCAGTGGACTGGGTCATGGGCAGGGTAGGGTAGTCTGGGGACTGGAGGCCTACAGAGGAGCGGTTGGAGCGAGATGTCTTTCTGCTCTTGCCTGAAACACAGTGAACAACATATCCCTCTTCAATCTGGAGCTGGGACAGGTTGCATGAACAGATCTCGAGACTTTCACTTAAAACAGATAGCGACAGAGCACTAACTGAAACCTGATACTGAGCTGTACTGTATGTATTGGATAATGGATTTCATATCACTATGGGTGCTGTGCTGTTTGCATTGCGTTTTGATCATCACTATCAGTTGTGAATGTGAAGAGGACATGTGAATCTGAAACAGCCTGTTCACACAGAGCTTTACAGCAGTGACACTGAAGTGGTTCAGTCTCTCTCCCACTATTTATGGCCTTAGATCAAAAGGTTGATCTGATTTAAGAGCATAGCTGGACACAGTGACGTTGTGTTATCTGTCAGTACACACTTTGCCTGTGTAACGTTCAACTAGCCAGAGTAATGTGCATGACAACTCGTTTTCTTTGTGACGATAGCCTTGTAAATGCAATGCTGCACTCGCAATACAATTTCAGATGCAGAACTTCAGTATAGTGCATCTCAGAAAACACATTACAGTAACAGAAGGTTAGGGGCCAACCTGCCATTCATGGCTTATTAGAGCAACATGAAGACGTGTCTAAAATAGCACTAAATGGCATATTTCAAGCCTCATATGATAATGAATAGTGACATTGCATGACACACAATTTTTATCAAACATATCACACACACATCAGTAATCTGGATCTCTATTCATTTGGAGAGCAGCGAAAGATTTGTGCAGATTGAAGTCAGTCTGATGTTTTTAAAGTTGATGTGCTGTTTCAATGTGCTTGTTATTGCCAATTTTCCCTCCAAAAGATGTTTGATATCTGGCCCAGCTAACCACCATCCCAGGCAAGCTTCCAATCATTTGTTTAATAAAGATATTTTGGATTTCCTATCAGGGCATAAGACAAAAGTATTGACCCCAGAGTCAGATGTCTGCTTTTCAAAAGAAATGAATGCTCAAACACTCCAATACACACAACTTTTCTTAAAAAACAGACACTCAGTAATCAATCTAAATGTTGCTGATTCTTTGTGATAGTGGTACATCAGTTGTGAAGAATGATTCATCTTTAAGAATGATCTGGCCTTAATGGCCATGCACTCTTAAAATCTCCACCCAGCATTGCCAGAACAGGACTGGCCACCCCACGGAGCCTGGTTCCTTCCTAGGTTCCTGCCTTTCTTGAAAGTTTTCCGAGCAACTGTGCTTCTACATTTGCATTGCTTGCTCTTTGGGGTATCTGTATAAGTACTTTGTGATGCAAAAAGGATTTATAAAATACATTTGATTGATTGATTGACTGATTGATGAAGATGCAAAGTGGATCACAGTTATGCTCTGAAGAGTGTACAAAACATTAGGAACATCCCCTTTTGCACTCAGAAAAGCCTTAATTCGTAGGGGCATGGACTCTACAACGTGCCAAAATCATTCCACAGGGGTGCTGGCCCATGTTGACTCCAATGCTTCACCACAGTTCTGTTAAGTTGGCTGGATGTCCTTTGGGTTGTCAACCATTCTTGATACACACGGGAAACGGTTGAGCATGAAAAACCCCAACAGCGTTGTAGTTCTTGACACACTCAAACTTGTGCATCTGGCACCTACTACCATACCCCGTTCAAAGGCACTTACATCTTTTGTCTTGCCCATTCACCATCTAAATGGCACATATACACAATCCATATCTCAATTGTCTCAAGGCTTAAAAATCCTTATCAACCAGTCTCCTCCCTTTCATCTACACTGATTGAAGTGGATTTAAAAGTGACATCATTAAGCTTTCACCTAGATTCACTTGGTCAGTCTTTGTCAAGGAAAGAGCAGGTTTTCCTAATGTTTTGTATACTCAGTGTATATCTATGTTCATAATCGTGAATCTTGCCCAAGTGCTATAAGCAGAATGTACAGCAATTTACAATGCAATAGATAGAATGATTGTTGCACTTGATCATATTACCGGTCACTAATTAAGATGGGACAAGACCAGAGCCTGAACAAGTAGTAGTTGTTTTTTGTGTCAGACACACAGCGCATCTTTTTATAACGGACATACCCCTCTCCAGCTTCACAACAACCTTGTCAATATGACTTGACAATGATAATTGACCATCCAATGTTATACCTATGAGTTTAATTTCCTCAACTTGCTCAATGGCCACACCCTTTATGCACAACTCCAGTTGAGGTTTAGGTCTTAGAGATACAATGCTTTTAGTTTTAGGTGTATTTAATACCAGTGTGTTATTAATCACCTATTCTGATACTGACTGTAACACCTTATTTAGAATTTCAGTGAGCTCACTGGCTTTGAGTGTTGACATGTAGAGTATGGAACCGTGGTGGTTGGTGGTACTTAAAATGGGGAATAAACTGAATGGTCTCAAACACATCAAACACCTAGTTTTCTATGTGTTTGATACCATTCCATTCACACCATTCCATTCATTATCATGGGCCGTCCTCCCCTCACCAGCTTCCTCTGGTGTGGAATCATCCGCATACATTATCATTCTAGTTTTGTGTAAAAAAATAGAGAAGGGTAACGGCCCAAGGCAACTGCCCTGAGGGACACCACACTGTACATATCTGATGTTAGAGAAGCTTCCATTGAAGAACAGGCTTGCAGGTAGCCTAGTGGTTAGAGCATTGGGCTAGTAACCAAAAGGTTGCTGGATTGAGTCCCCGAGCTGACAAGGTAAAAAATCTGTCGTTCTGCCCCTGAACAAGGCAGTTAACCCACTGTTCCCCGGTAGGCTGTCATTGTAAATTTGTTCTTAACTGACTTGCATAGTTAAATTATGAGTTCTATTGGATAAATAACTCTCCAACCATGTGATGGCAGGTGATGAAAAGCCATATCAAGTGAATATCTTCAATAACAATTTATAATAAATAACATCAAATGCTGCACTGAAATCTAACAATACAGCTCCAACTATCATCTGCTCATCTGAGTAAGTGCAGTACAAGTTGAGTGCCCTTTTCTATACACATGTTGAAAGTCTTGTTCTCTGAAAAATAGCATTGTATTCGGTCAAACATAATTATCTCCATCAGTTTACTCAGAACTGGCAGAAAACTGATTGGGTGGCTGTTAGAGCCAGCAAAGGATACTTTACTATTTTTATGCAGTGGAATTGCTTCCTTCCATGCCTGTGGACACACAAACTCCTTTAGGCTTTGGTTAAAGATATACCAAATATGGGTGGCAATACAGTCTGCTACCATTCTCAATATTTACCCATCAAGGTTGTCTTTTCCTGGTGGCTTATCATTATTGAATGATATAGTTTTTTCACATCTCCCAAACTTGGGCTCCTGAGTGGCGCACTACAGACACCCTGGTTCAAATCCAGGCTGTATCACAACAGGCCGTGATTGGGAGTACCATAGGGCGGCGCGCAATTGGCCCAGTATTGTCTGGGTTTGGCCGTCATTGTAAATAAGAATTTGTTCTTAACTGACTTGCCTAGTTAAGTAAAGGTTGTCATTTCTCTTCTGAGTTTTTCTACTTGAAATGATTGACAATATAGAAAGGTTATAAATGATATGGTTATAAATGATTATGTGAATATTGAAGGCAGGTGTGTTGGCTGGCGCAAAACTGTGACACCAATCAGGCCCTTCAAGGACTGGAATTGCCCACCCACCCCTGGTTCAGACCAAGACATTTTTTACACGTTCAACAAAACATTTTGTGTGAAATTCCGTTTGTTCCAACTTTTGGCACTTTGAATTTCCTTGTTATTGCCACAATGTTATGGTCATGTCTTAAAGTAATGATGGACTGTCGTTTCTCTTTGCTTATTTGAGCTGTTCTTGCCATAATATGGACTTAGTATTTTACCAAATAGGGCCCCCCTACCTTTTCACAACAACTGATTTGCTCAAACGCATTAAGAAGGAAAGAAATTCCACAAATGAACTTTTAACAAGGCACACTTGTAATTGAAATACATTCCAGGTGACTACCTCATGAAGCTGGTTGAGAGAATGCCAAGAGGGTGCAAAGCTGTCAACAAGGCAAAGGGTTGTTGCTTTGAAGAATCTCAAATATAAAATATATTTTGACTTGTTTAACACTTTTTTTTCGGTTTACTGCATGATTCCATATGTGTTATTTCATAGTTGTGATGTCTTCACTCTTGTTCTACAATGCAGAAAACAGTAATATAAAGAAAAACCCTGAAATGAGTAGGTGTGTCCAAACATTGGACTGGTACTGTACGTAGGAGGATGGTTGAGAGTTATGGCTGTAGTAGAGATGGTATGAAGCAGAATAGTGCAGATTGGTTTGGCAGGGTGACTGTATAGAGACAAAGTAAAATACATTTATTAAAATGCAGAATGTACACTGGATGTTATGCAGCTAATGGCGAGTGTTAACGACTGAGATGGAGAAATGTGAGACACAAAGAAAGAAGGAAGAGACATGAAATAAAGCAAGCAGGTCTGAGTAACTTCCATCACAGAAGTGGTTTATTCCACAACTCAAATCTCTACTGTGGCAGATTGCACATCTTTCAGATCCATTACGACACACACACACATAGAACAGAACAGAGAGCAATCATAGAGAGAGAACCCACTGGGCAAAAACTGGTTGAATCAAAGTTGTTTCCAAGTTATTTCGACAAAGAAATTCAATGTAATGACTTGAATAAATGTGGAAAACTGATTGGATTTGCAAAAAGTAATCAACTAGAGGGAGTTTTTTTTACCTAACTTTTAACCTACATCCAATGACATGGTGACATGTTTTGTTGATTTCGCGTTGAATTCACTTTACATGTAGAATATTTCAAACTACATGTAGAAATGAAGTCTGTGCCCAGTGGGACATCAATTATTTAAGCTATGATTGAAGCTAAAACACAGAACTCAACAGTAGTGGGAAAGCAAAGCACAGTCATGTTGGATTTTTTTTTAAAACTTTTATTCTTCCCAATTTCGTGACATCCAATTGGTAGTGACAGTCTTGTCCTGACGCTGCAACTCCCGTACGGACTCGGGAGAGGCGAAGCCCTAGAGCCATGCGTCCTCTGAAACACGCACTGCTTCTTGACACTGCTGCTTGACAAGCCAGCTTGCAGGTGCCCGGCCCACCACAAGGAGTCGCTAGAGTGCGACGGGGCAAGGAAATCCCGGCAGGCCAAACCCTCCCCTAACCCTGACAACGCTGGGCCAAATGTGCGCCGCCTCACGGGTTTCTCAGTCACGGTCGGCTGGATCAAACAAAGATCAAACCTGGGGCTGTAGTGACGCCTCAAGCACTGCGATGGAGTGCGCACACAGTCTTTTTAAAGGGGAGTTTGAGTAGTCTTAACTATACACAAAATGTTCTCACAAATATAAATCTGAAATACACTTCCATAATCAGATAATAATGTATCTGCTTTTCTATATATCCACTATCATTAAAAAATATTTCCATCTAATATTTTTTGGGGGTTGTCTAGGCACGTACGATCTTGGTGCAACATTGTCACTATGAAACAAAGCACAAGATAAAGTTACAGAAATGTTTTCAAGTGACTTGAAATGGCATGGAGAAGAGAGAATGAGCCGGGATTGGGAGAATGGATACAGAGCCAAAACACAGCAAATAACTGGGCAGTGACTTTACACGGTCTCAGTTTCTACAGTAATACCTCTCAAAAGAAATACTCCCTCGTGGCGTCATGATTGGTTTGGTCTCCCAGCAACCACTCAACTTCCTGAGGCAAAAGAGGAGAAGTAAGGGTTCGCTGTCCATTGTGAGATTAGAGCAACATGGGCACTAGGCTCGAGTTGGATAGAACAGTTCTGTGCATTTGAGATGTGGGGTGTTGTTCCCTTTATGCATAGGGCCCCATTGTAGGGTAAACTAGCGATCTGGGCTTGGGGGTTAGGTCCTTGTGCCTTATGATAGGGCTTCTGCAGAGAAGGCAGAGAGAGCCTGAAGATGGAGAGGGCAGTGGAAAGAGTGGAGTGATGAAGAGAAAAAGAGAGAGAAAGAAAGAAAGAGAGGAGGGGGGATTGCATCTCTCCCCTTAATATGACACTATGCAGCTAGGCGGGGCGGAGGTAAGTGGGGTGGGGGTGTGGGTGAAGCTAGGAGACAGACATAAGGGGACAGAGAGGGGAGAGGTTTGATTGGCTGGCCTTGGTCCAATGGAGTGCGATGACGGGCGGTTCAGGTTAGAATGCTGAAGCATGGCAGAGGAGGAGGAAGAGGAAGAGGAGTTGGCCCAGAGTGGAGGAGGAATCACAGTCACTGTAGCGAGAGGCTAGGCTACTCATTACCATTCTCCAGGTTCTCATTGCTTTCGTAGCAGCCAGAGTCACGTGGCGAGTCGCCGACCAGGCCGTGGCCCTCTAACAGCAGCTTCTCCTGAGAGCCTGACAGGCCGCTACGCTCCGGTTCACTGCTGCCTATAGACACGCACAGCACAGAGACAATATAGTCAGACATCTAGAAACATCCAGAATGATGTAGTATCTCTGTTAGTGTGTGTGTGTGTGTGTGTGAGGTTGTGTGTGTGTGAACTCACTGTCATACTCCTGCAGTAGCTCCACGGCGGTGAGCAACACAGCTCTGTGTTGAGGGTCTCTGATGTTGAGCTCATCTAGATCCTCCTCCTCCAACAGCTTGAAGGTGTCCAGGTCCTCATAGCCGTTAAATAAGAAGGTAGGCATGTGCTCCTGGAGAAGAGAAGAGAGAACAGATTGCAGATCAGATCTTCCTACAACATGTGTGAGCGTGACTGGCCGCCTTTCCTTCCAGTTCTCTGCTGCCAATGACGGGAACGAACTGCAAAAATCACTGAAGCCTCATATCTCCCTCACTAGCTTTAAGCACCAGCTGTCAGAGCAGCTCACAGATCACTGCAACTGTACATAGCCCATCTGTAAATAGCCCACCCAACTGTATTTATTTATATTGCTCCTTTGCACCCCAGTAGCTCTACTACTGTCTGGGTTGGTGCCCACCTTGGGTTGTGCCGTGGCGGAGATCTTTGTGGGCTATACTCGGCCTTGTCTCAGGATGGTAAGTTGGTGGTTGAAGATATCCCTCTAGCGGTGTGGGGGCTGTGCTTTGGCAAAGTGGGTGGGGTTATATCCTTCCTGTTTGGCCCTGTCCGGGGGTGTCCTTGGATGGGGCCACAGTGTCTCCTGACCCCTCCTGTCTCAGCCTCCAGTATTTATGCTGCAGTAGTTTATGTGTCGGGGGGCTAGGGTCAGTTTGTTATATCTGGAGTACTTCTCCTGTCCTATCCGGTGTCCTGTGTGAATTTAAGTATGCTCTCTCTAATTCTCTCTTTCTCTCTCTCGGAGGACCTGAGCCCTAGGACCATGCCTCAGGACTACCTGACATGATGACTCCTTGCTGTCCCCAGTCCACCTGGCCGTGCTGCTGCTCCAGTTTCAACTGTTCTGCCTGTGATTATTATTATTTGACCATGCTGGTCATTTATGAACATTTGAACATCTTGGCCATGTTCTGTTATAATCTCCACCCGGCACAGCCAGAAGAGGACTGGCCACCCCACATAGCCTGGTTCCTCTCTAGGTTTCAATTTGACATATCAGCTGATGTACGAAGGGCTATATAAATACATTTGATTTGATTTACTTGCACATTCATCTTCTGCACATCTACCATTCCAGTGTTTAATTGCTATATTGTAATTACTTCGCCACCATGGCCTATTTATTGCCTTAACTCCCTTATCTTACCTAATTTGCACACACTGTATACCGACTTTTTGTTTTCACTTTTTCTACTGTATTATTTACTGTATGTTTTGTTTATTCCATGTGAAACTCTGTGTTGTTGTATGTGTCTAACTGCTTTGCTTTATCTTGGCCAGGTCGCAGTTGTAAATGAGAACTTGCTCTCAACTAGCCTACCTGGTTAAACAAAAATTATAATAATAAGTTAATCAGCTAAACTGGCCTAGGACCAATAGTTAAAGACACAAATGGCATTTTTCCTCTTGCAAAAACAAGCTATGAGCTAAAAAAATGTATCAATGAGGGAAGAGTTGGGAAGGGTGGAAAACAGAGTGATGAGGTGAAGGAGATGATCTACCACACCTTTCCACCACAGGCGACAAGGAGAACACGCACACAATTTAACAAGAACACAACGCTAGCCATTACACCCTGTGGTACTATCTCTATGTCTTAGTGGGAGGACACCAGGAATCAGAGTCTCAAAATATCACAGTACACCCTCTGTTTGTTTCGGAATAGGCACAGCTAACCATTAACATGTCAACCCGTCATAATTGGTTTCCACTTTCAACACGGAGTTCGTGGAAACTGGTTCAGTCTAAAGTTTTGTCCAGCCCACGCATCTAAAGGGCACAATACACACAGACTGCATGTCACCACTGCAACCATG
This sequence comes from Oncorhynchus masou masou, assembly GCF_036934945.1. NCBI lineage: Eukaryota > Metazoa > Chordata > Actinopteri > Salmoniformes > Salmonidae > Oncorhynchus > Oncorhynchus masou. The sequence continues at coordinate 6,744,196 of NC_088230.1, read as the reverse complement.
GAGACTTCTATCCTTAGCATAACAGTGAAGTTTAGCTCTATTTCTGCTAGGAGAAGTAGAAATAAGGATGAGACCAAACCAAAAACCACTCTACTCTACACAGCCACAAGAACCTTCTCATATGATCTTAGTCATGTATGTGACCTAACATATTTTTGGGGGCCAAAACACGTTTGCTCCAAGATACCCCTAGAATCGAAATGTAAGATTCAAAAGATAGAGAGTAGAAAGAGATGGAGTAGGTGGCTGCTTCGACGCAAACTCCACTTTGTCATTGTGTTTTTAGGAACGCCCTGAGAACAATGAGGTCTTTCTTATGTAGAACCTATGGAGGTAATATCCTAACTGAACTCCCTAATGCTAACCAGATCTGGACTGAGAAACCCAGAATAAGCCCTAGTACTTCTTTCAAATAATTCCTTGACAAAAAAACAATAATTTATCCTGAGAGTGACTTGAAACAGACCCAGAACAAGGTGGGACACAGTCTCAGTATAATGTCTTTACATGACAGGGTTAGGGGAACGTTTGTTAAGTCTGCTCTCCCTCTCCCTAAGTCACAACTACATATGTATGCATACCTTGATGCACATGTACTGTATAGTTGAATAGTAGCACGTATGGGAGGTCTCGAAGCCTGTAATATAGCTTCGCTCTGCCCAGGCAATGATAATGTAACATCATGTTACTTAAGTCCTTGAGTAGAGAGCCCTTGGACATAGCCTGGTCTGTAATCTGTTATGTCAGCACTCCATTAGGCTGGGCTTACCCAGAAACAGCTCACCTACAGTGCTCTCTCCCCGAGGAGGCTGAGCTAGGCTGGCTGGTTTCTGGATGGCTGGGATATGAACGGGACTGTAGGAGGTAAGTTGTAGGACTACTGTTACCTTGTCCAGAAATTCCTAGCATTGGTGTGTGAGATTTGTGTGGAGTTGTGTGTGTGCGAGGGAGAGTTGAGAGTGTGTATGCTCGCTTGGCATGTGCAAAGATGTGTGTGTCCGGTGTGCATACCTTGAGGTTGATGCGTTCGAGCAGCTCCTCTACAGAGGTGGGTTTGGGAGGTCTGCCCTTCCTCTTCCTTCTGACGGATCTCTTGGGCTTCTCCTCCTCCTCACTCAGCACGTCCACATAGATGAACTTAAAGGTGCCCACCTTGTTGTTGAGTAGACCCATCCATGTCCCCATGGGGGGCTTACTGATGATGTCAATCACATCCCCTCTCTGGAACACAACATATACAGGATATCTTTAGTACAAATCTAAAGCCACACACAATCTAGACAAATCATTTGCATGTAAGACGGTGTGTGTGTGACTTACCTTTAGTTTGAGGGAATCTGAATCGTAGGGGCTAGGGGTGAAGTCAGTGTGTACTCGTGCTCTGCCACAGAAGGGCCCTCTGTAGGGAGGCTCCTCGTCATCTCCATCCTCAGACTTGACACTCTCTCTGTTACTGGCTGACGAGTCTGTGGTGCTGACCGTCTGACCACCTGGAACACACAGATATACATATCATGTCCTCCAAATACTGTAGAGCGATTCAGTACTCATGTGATTTGAGAGTGTATTGCAACTAACTAAGCTTCTATTTATTGGATAAAATGTACTTCGATTCGTACAAAGCCTGAGTGAGTGTGTGAATACTGATTAATAACAGCTTTATAACTGAAAATGAACAGACAAAACTCATCACTCGAAACCAGTGGGTATATAGCGTGATGCTGTCTCCCCATAGACGTCTTTGTGTGTATCTGACTTGTGATGGTAAGTGTGGGAACCAGAGAGCAAGGCCTTCCTATCTAATCAGTAGCATGTGTCGTAGACCCTCTGACCCTATGGGCCCAGGCCAATACCATTCAACAAGGGACAGAGTCTCTCTCACTATCAAACTTACAAGAGGGTGGCAGGTAGCTTAGCGGTTAGAGAGTTGGGACAGTAACCAAAAGATCGCTGGTGCAAATACCCGAGCCGACAAGGTGAAAAATATATCGATGTCCTTGAATAAGGCACTTAACCCTAATTTGCTCTAGGGGCGCCGTACAACAAATTTCACTGCACCTATCTGGTTTATGTGACAATAAAACATATATACAGTTCCAGTCAAAAGTTTGGACACACCTAGTCATTCAAGTGTTTTTCTTTATTTTTACTATTTTCTATATTGAGGAATAATGGTGAAGACATCAACACTATGAAACAACACATATGGAATCATGTAGTAACCAAAAAAGTGTTAAAACAAATATAAAAATGTGTCAAAATATATTTTAGATTCTTCAAAGTAGCCACTATGTGCCTTGTTGAAGCTTTGCATACTCTTGGTATTCTCTCAACCAGCTTCACGAGGAATGCTTTTACAACAGTCTTGATGGAGTTTCCATATATGCTGAACATTTGTTGGCTGCTTTTCCTTCACTCTACGGCCCAACTCATCCCAAACCATCTCCATTGGATTGAGGTAGGGTGATTGTGGAGGCCAGGTCATCAGATGCAGCACTCCATCACTCTCCTTCTTGGTCAAATATCCCTTAAACAGCCTGGAGGTGTGTTTTGGGTCATTGTCCTGTTGAAAAACAAATGATAGCCCCACTAAGCTATCCAAGATTCCAAGATGGCATAGCAGTGGGATGTCTGTTTTGATTGTCTTGTCCCATCCCTAGTATATATCTTTTTTTTTTAAATATATATTTCATATAGGTTTTACAGTCGTAAAGCTGACTATCCTACCAATCCTTGACTTCGGCGATGTCATTTACAAAATAGCCGACACTCTACTCAGCAAACTGGATGTAGTCTATCACAGTGCCATCCGTTTTGTCCCCAAAGCCCCATATACTACCCACCACTGCGGCCTGTATGCTCTCGTTGGCTAGTCTTCACTACATTTCTGTCACCATACCCACTGGCTCCAGGTCATCTATAAGTCTTTGCTAGGTAAAGCGCTGCCTCATCTAAGCTCACCGGTCACCATAGTAACACCCACCATAACACGCATTCCAGTAGGTATATTGCACTGGTCATCCCCAAAGCCAACACTTAATTTGGCCGCCTTTCCTTCCTTCCTTTCCTTCCAGTTCTCTGCTGCCAATGACTTGAAGGAATTGCAAAAATCGCTGAAGCTGGAGTCTTATATCTCCCTCTCTAACTTTAAGCATCAGCTGTTAGAGCAGCATACGGATCACTGTACACAGCCAATCTGTAAATAGCACACCCAACTTCCTCATCCCCATATTATGACTAACCCTCTTGCTCTTTTGCACCCCAGTATTTCAACTTGTACATCATCATCTGCACATCTATCACTCCAGTAATAATGCTGCATTGTAATTATTTCACCTCTAGGGCCTATTTATTACCTCCCTACTCTTCTACATTTGCACACACTGTACATAGATTTTTCTATTTTTCTTTTCTATTGTGTTATTGACTGTACGTTTGTTTATGTGTAACTGCGTCTTGTTGTTTTTGTCGCATTGCTTTGCTTTATCTTGGCCAGGTCGCAGATGTAATTGAGAAATTGTTCTCAACTGGCCTACCTGGTTAAATAAAGGTAAAATAAATAAAAACATTTAAAGTGCAAACCAGATGGGATGGCGTATAGCCTCAGAATGCTGTGGTAGCCATGCTGGTTAAGTGTGCCTTGAATTCTAAACACAGTTGAAGTCGGAAGTTTACATACACCTAGGCCAAATACATTTAAACTCTGTTTTTCACAATTCCTGACATTTAATCCTGGTAAAAATTCCCTGTCTTAGGTCAGTTAGGATCAACACTTTATTTTAAGAATATGAAATGTCAGAATAATAGTAGAAAGAATGATTTATTTCAGCTTTTATTTCTTTCATCACATTCCCAGTGGGTCAGAAGTTGACATACACTCAATTAGTATTTTGTTGCATTGCCTTTAAATTGTTTAACTTGGGTCAAACGTTTTGGGTAGCCTTCCACAAGCTTCGCACAATAATTTGGGTGAATTTTGGCCCATTCCTCCTGACAGCTGGTGTAACTGAGTCAGGATTGTAGGCCTCCTTGCTCGAAAACGCTTTTTCAGTTCTGCCCACATATTTTATATGGGATTTAGGTCAGGGCTTTGTGATGGCCACTCCAATACCTTGACTTTGTTGTCCTTAAGCCATTTTGCCCCAACTTTGGAAGTATGCTTGGGGTCATCGTCCATTTGGAAGATCCATTTGTGACCAGGCTTTAACTTCCTGACTGATGTATTGAGATGCTGCTTCAATATATCCATATCATTTTCCTCCCTCGTGATGCCATCTATTTTATGAAGTGCACCAGTCCCTCCTGCAGCAAAGCACCCTCACAACATAATGCTGCCACCCCTGTGCTTCACAGTTGGGATGATGATCTTTGGCATTCAAGCCTTTCCCTTTTTCCTCCTAGCATAATGATGGTCATTATGGCCAAACAGTTATATTTGTGTTTCATCAGATCAGAGGATATTTCTGCAAAAAGTACGATATTTGTCCCATGTGCAGTTGCAAACCGTAGTCTGGCTTTCTATGGCGGTTTTGGAGCAGTGGCTTCTTCCTTGCTGAGGGTCTTTCGGTTTATGTTGATATATGACTCCTTTTACTTTGGATATAGATACTTTTGTACCCGTTTCCTCCAGCATCTTCACAAGGTCCTTTGCTGTTGTTCTGGGATTGATTTACATCTTTTGCACCAAAGTACGTTCATCCCTAGGAGCCAAACGGGTCTCCTTCCTGAGCGGTATGACGGCTGCGTGGTCCCATGGTGTTTATACTTGCATACTACTGTTTGTACAGATGAACGTGGTACCTTCAGCCGTTTGGAAATTGCTCCCAAGGATGGAGCAGAATTGTGGAGGTCTACAATTGTTTTTTCTGAGGTCTTGGCTGATTTCTTTTGATTTTCCCATGACATAAAGCGAGGAGGCACTGAGTTTGAAGGTAGGCCTTGAAATACAGCCACAGGTACACCTCCAATTGACTCAAATTATGTCTATTAGCCTATCAGAAGCTTCTAAAGCCATGATATCATTTCATGGAATATTCCAAGCTGTTTAAAGGCACAGTCAACTTAGTGTATGTAAACTTCTGACCCACTGGAATTGTGATACAAGAAATTTGTGGAGTGGTTGAAAAACTAGTTTTAATGACTCCAACCTATGTGAATGTAAACTTCTGACTTCAACTGTAAATCACTGACAGTGTCACCAGCAAAGCACCCCCACACCAGCACACCTTCTCCTCCACGCTTCAGGGTGGTAACCACACATGCGGAGTTCATCCGTTCACCTACACTGCGTCTCACAAAGACATGGCTGTTGGAACAAAAAATCTCAAATTTAGACTCATCAGACCAAAAGACAGATTTCCACTGGTCTAATAACCATTGTTCGTGTTTCTTGGCCCGAGCAAGTCTCTTCTTCTTATTGGTGTCCTTTAGTAGTGGTTTCTTTGCAGCAATTCAGCCAGGAAGGCCTGATTCACACAGTATCCTCTGAACAGTTGATGTTGAGATGTGCCTGTTACTTGAACTCTGTGAAACATTTATTTGGGCTGCATTTTCTGAGGCTGGTAACTCTAATGAAATTATCCTCTGCAGCAGAGTTAACTCCGGGTCTTCTTTTCCTGTGGCAGTCCTCATGAGAGCCAGTTTCATCATAGTGCTTGATGGTTATTGCAACTGCACTTGAAGAACGTTCAAAGTTCTTGACATTTTGAGGATTGACTGACCTTCATGTCTTAAAGTAATAATGGACTGTCATTTCTCTTTGCTTATTTGAGCTGTTCTTGCCATAATATGGACTTGGTCTTTTACCAAATAGGGCTGTCTTCTGTATCCCACCACCAACTTTTCACAACTCAACTGATTGTCTCAAACGCATTAAGGAAAGAAATTCCAGAAATTAACTTTTAAGAAGGCACACCTGTTCATTGAAATTAATTCTAGGTGACTACCACATGAAGCTGGTTGAGAGAATGCCAAGAGTGTGCCAAGCTGTCAACAAGGCAAAGGGTGGCTATTTTGAAGAATCGAAAATATACATTATATTTGGATTTGTTTAACACTTTTTTGGTTACTACATGATTCCATATGTGTTATTTCAGTGTTAAAATGTAGAAAATAGTAAAAATAAAGAAAAAAACCTTGAATGAGTAGGTGTGTCCAAACTTTTGACTGCTATGGATATATGTTTAACAAACATCAACCCAGCCTTCACAGGCCTCAGTCTAATTCTAACATCAACACATGAGAGACAGATAGAAGAGTTGCTGGTGCTCTGGCTGAACACATGCCATGCTCAGATCATGACCAGTCACTACGAGAGAAGAAACTATCATCAGATTGGACCAGATGATCTCACATGGCATCTCTAAACCCTCCAATGGGGATGGGTGAGACTGTGAGAGAGCTGGAATGATAGGAGACGAGCTCATAGCAACGATGATGTCATTTATTCTAACTGACACGGCAGGCTTGATAAGGGGTATTTATGGATTAAATCACTTCAGGATTATCTGTGTAGATAGAAGATGGAGTGAATGTTGCCCGGGAGATGTGATGACAGTGCCCCATTGTGTCGAGGTTTGTGCACTTAGAGTCTTTCTCACTCACGCACGTGCACACACACACACACACACACACTGCTTACTCATGGAGCTCTGTCCGCTGAGGGAGCTCCGGAGGCTCTCCACTGATCCTCCAGCCTTCAGTTTGGGTTTCTCCAGGGAATCTGTGTCTGGCGGTGGGGACTGGGGGGAGCTGGGTGCCCCATCTGGGCTCGACTGGAGGGAGGGAGGAAGGGGAAGAGAGGGGGAGGAAGGGTACAGATGAAGGCGGGGGTAGGAGAGGTATGGAATGAGGAGGTTGGGGCAGAAAGGTAGAAGCGAAGAGGAGAGGGGAGAGAGAGAGATTGAGAAAGAGATGGAGAGATATAGAGACAGAGACACAGATGCCAGTATCAGTGATAAGTAACGATCACAGTATCATACACATGACAGCAGCTATACTGAAGGGTAATTCATCACAGCCACTAGGTGGCAGCGTGGCATGTAAAATAGTCTTTTGAGTGAAGTTGGAGGTCATTTAGTCTCCTGCCTTCTCTTTCCAACCAACATATTCATAACTAATTCAACCTTTTTCTGGGTCACTGCATGGACGTTCCAACTATCTCTGCTATTCATCTCTGAGGGAGCTGGTTTGCAGTGCGCGGTCTTAAGGTTGTGTCACTCCCTAGGCTTTGACAGTACTGTACCCTCTGACAGCCTAGATACCAGGCCAAAACCAATACTGTAGTTGTCCATCGTTTGAATGTGAATGCTCATATGATACAAATGAGCCACACACACATTCACATGCACACGCACACACAGCCCCAGAGCCAAAGGCCCCTTGTCTCAAAGCACTGGCCTGGCATGCGGGAGGCTTGCCTCACTGGATGAGCTCAGCCACTTCCATACACACCCCAACCTACACCCCGAGTCCTGTCCTGGACCTGAGAGAGCTGAGACCAGAATGTGGACAGCTCCAAGATAGTCCCAGCTGTGTCTGTGTGTGTGTCTGTTTGTGTGTGAGAGAGCTGGCTATTTAGTTTGTAACCAACACAAACACGTCCACACACACACATATGTAAAGCCCAGAATGCTGATGAATAACAGGATCTCGGATCAAGACTCTTTATTCAACTATGAAAGTTGGGATCTTAGTGTGTGTGGGTGTACCTGTTCAGACAGTGAGCTGCTGTACTTCTTGGACATCCGTTTCCTCATGGTTTCTTTTACAGACTTGACCTTCTTCCCCAGAGAGATACGAGACGTCGTGGGAGACTTGACGACCTCCCGGTATACAGCCTCTGGATACTTACTCTGAGAGATAGAGGGAGGAAGGGAGAGCGAAAACACAGAGACAGAACAAAAAGAGGGGAGAGAAATAACAAAATAGTTCATTCAATGTTTGAGTTCCCTTCTCTAAGCTTTGCGCCCCCTCAGCCCTAAGTCATCAGGAATCTGTTAGCACTTACATTGGGCTCCGAGCCTGCACTGACCACATGGAGTGACCTGTTGGACAGGTCAAACCCTCCGAAACTACACGTCCTCTGTGAGAGAGAGAGGGGGGGGGGATAAATATTTAGAGCGAGAGTGGAGCGAGTGGGAGTTAGAAACAATTAGAATCTATTCAAATGACATCAACTCCCATTCGTGCCCAGTAAGAGTCAAATCAAAATGATTCATGCTTGGCGGAGTCACAATGGCAGCAGGTTGATTCATGGCTGTATGTTATATGGTCTTGCTGAGTGAGCATTTCCAGCCATCTATATACGTATCTCATGGTATGACCTCATATGGGACAGGCAACAGACGTGAAACTCCTATACATTTATCTTTATTATATATGTTAGTTAATTGGGTGGCCATCTGTGTTAGATCATCCCCATGGGGATTTTGTCAGTCACTGTTATTCTGCAAGTATATGTTACTTTAAACCTAAAGCCATGGGGAGCAAGCATAGAGTGAAATTAAATGCAATCATTTGGCTAGATGTGGCCACGCGGAATTATAACACAGTGCCTAATGAATGTTATATAGAGCACATATACTATGGCCAAACTCAACCTGTTTAATTACAAAAGTACGGCTACCGGATTAAGTCTCTGGAAACACACACATTGTATAGAGAGATATGAATACTTTTACACTGGATTAGGTTGTAGAGAGGGTAGTTTGAGGGAAGTAAGTTCTCACAGGGAGTATAGTGTATCCGACTGAGGGATATGTAGGGGGTTTGCCTGTCTATCATATCTCTCCATTCGATAGGGAGAGTTTCTCAATAGGACCAGTCATGAGGGCAGCAGGGAGTTACTGTTGAGGAGAGAGATTGGCCATCCTATCATTGAATTAGCTTTGAGACCATTGCTTTCTATCGCGTCCATGTCCGCAGTTCCACTCTCTGGACTTCACAGGAATCCATAGTTTTGTGAAGAGGAGCGACTCAGAAGGCGTCCAAAAAAAGAAGACTGGAGATGGAGTGATGTTGTTGGATATATTGAATGGAATGGCCATGCATCTATGGATGAAGAACCACGTCCAATGACTGACAAGTAAACAGGCAAGGATTTGGGCTTCTTCAAGGCTGCAGAATATCTCTGTTTAGCTTCCCTGTGTCGGTCTGAGTCCTCCTTCAGTAGGATTCCTACCATCAACACTGAAACGTCCACGCTCGTTTTGTTATTGACTTGTGATTGAACTTTCACACACTGACTACACCTTATCATACCATCTCTCTCAATGATGTGTGGAGGCGTGCTTGGCCTTGCCACTCCTGATTATTTAGCGGGGCTTATGGCCACCGTCACTGTCCCAGATTTCTCTTTCTCCTTTTATTTCTCACTGAGCTGGAAAAGAGATACTTTGTTCCCCTTCCACTGAGTACAGAGATATAAAGGAAGAGAAACAAGGATAGGGGAGAAAGTTAAAAAGAAGAGAGGAAAGAGAATGTGTGTCTGTCAGCTCCTGAGCAGTGACCTATCAAAGCTGTGTCTGCCTGTTCCACTCTGACTCAGGAGACTCCCTCTAGGGTTTGGGCTGGGTGACATTTCGAAATGGCAGTTACCTCTACTGTTACACTGGTACCCACATCCTGAGTCAGAACAGGCACATCCCATTACTATTTCTTATCACATGAAAATTAACTTTTATTCCAAGGGCTTTCATATCTAAAGGTTGTGGATGTTCTGGTTCTCTATGGAGGTCTGTTAAACTCGCCTTTCTAAATATTCAAGCTCCATGTGGATTAAAGTAGAGAAGACAGGAACATTATCAGCCCTGTGTCTGTATCTAAACCTGAGGGTTATTATGCAGCCTCGAAGCTAGCCTTGGTCCCCCTAGCCAGGTGGGGGTGGCTTGTAGCCCATCCCTGCCCCACTGTACGGTAGAACTCACAGACTTCTGCTGGATGCGTAAGAGCACGCGCTTGGTGCAGCGGTCAACGCTGGCCGCCCACTTCCTGTCCGCCTCCCTGTCCTCCTCCAATAGGCAGCGGTGCTCTGCGCGGCTGAGGGTGACAGGTCGGACCAGCTGAGCCCAGTTGAGGTGGCCGTAGAGGCTGCGCTCTACCACGTATGTGATGTTCAGCTCGCTCACTGCCGCCCGGCTGCGGAGCCTGCGAGGGGGGAACGCCCAGCCCCCACACCCCCCTCCACCCAGCGTACCACTCTTAGCCTTGGCCAGGTCACAGCGGGCAGGAGGCGAGGGGGAGGAACAGGAGGGGGGAGCCCCAGGTGGTTTGGCATAGTTCCGGGAGCGCTGGTAGAGCAGGTGTTTGGTGGAGTAGGCGTAATTGGGGTCGGGCTTCCTGAGCCAGTGGGCATGGTGACGGGTGGGTTTGGGGCTACTCTGGGAGACGTTGTCAAGGGCAACAAGGAGGTGGGGCTGGGGGTGTGGTTTGGGGCGTGGCCGGGTGAGGCCGTAGAAGCCATAGAGTGTGTCGTTACTTACCCCGTGGGAGAGAGAGGTCATGGCTTTCCTCATCTCGCCCTCCGTCATGGAGCATGACACCTTCTCTTCTTCCTCGGCTCCACAGCCGTCCAGCTCTGAGAAGGAGGAACCACTATCTTCCACCCCGACGGCTACCAGACGCCCAGACCCAGCAGGGACTTTCCTGGGGGGTCGGATGAGGCCGTGGGTGCTGCTGGACTTAGAAAAGGTCTTGACCAGCTTGTGTCCGGACCAGGTGGTGTCCAGGCTGCTGGAGGAAGGGGAGGTGGTCAGGCTGTCTGTGTCCCCGTCGAGAGAGAGCTGGTCCTGGGTCAGGGAGGACAGGGAGGCATCCTGGGGCAGGCTGGACTTCTTCAGGACCCCTGTGTACAGGGCTGTGTTGTCCTCACAGGTCGAAGACACCTCCAGTCTCAAAGAATCTACAGGGAGGAGAAAAACATCAAACCAATTATCCATTAGAGAGAGCAATGTCCAATAGAGCAAAACCAGTACTAACCCATTCACATAGTAACAGTGTAACGTCATTCTAAATACACAGTATACAGAACACTGTTTGGGTTAGTACGGACATGTGCTGTACCTTCGGAGATGGGTCTCTTCCCCTCTTCCACCTTGATGAGTTTCTTCCTGACACGGCGGGTAGAGTTGACCAGCTTGTGGAGCCGTTTGAACTTCACAGAGTCCTCTGACTGCTCATCATCAGACTGCTCCCGAGACTGAGAGGGAGAGAGGGGACGTCACATGGGGTTCCGAGACACAGGGGAGAGACTGTACAGGGACCCCCAGAACCATAGGCATAACACAGTGACCCATATCAAAACCTTTATGAAACAACATTGTACTGCAGGTGATTCACTTACGTCTTGGGGAGACTGACCACACCATGAAAACACACAGGTGTCGGGGGTTGGTGACAGTTACGGTGCGTGTTTTAGGGTGGACATAGTTATTGATATGAGAGCATGGAGGGGGGGTTGGGGGGTTGGAGGGCATTTGTATTGCATTGTAGAACATTATGTAAGACACTCATAAGAAAAACATATTCCGGTCACATTAATGTGGCCAAAACAATAAAAACACTGAATGGGAGCGGGCAATGCGGAGGTGCTACAGATATTCACCACAGATATTCACCACAGATATTCACCACAGATATTCACCACAGATATTCAGTAAACTTGGCATTTGTGGTGCGTCTCTGCATCAGACTCTAGTCTGTGTGCTGCCTGTTGGAATGAGCCTCGAGCTGTAGCTACTAAATGGAGTGATCCACAGCATTGTGCTGAGGCACACAGAGTTCCATTGTGAGGGAATGTGTATGTGTGTACAGTGTTTCCCCAAAGGATTTATTTCAGCAGTGGCTAGACCAATGGTGTGGTCATTTTAGAGGCCCTCCTCTTGGCCCCACAGCCCACATTTGGGCGGAGATACATTTGCAGTTTTAAAGCTAGTTTCCTGCAATTCCACACATTTTGTCATGGGCCTAAGAGAGAGAGAGAGAGAAAAAGTGGTATTGAAGTAAATTTCCTGAATTTCTACATATTTTCCAATAGGGCTGAGAGAAGATATGCTGATTTAAAGCACATTTCCTGCAGTTGTACACATTTAGCCATGGCTTATGCAGTGTTCTTATTCCATCTGAGTGACTCAAATATAATAACAAAATCAATGGGGGCCCAATTTCATTTTATTATCATGGTTGTTAGTTCGCAAAGATGACCTTATTGAAAAAGATATATCTAGGGCCTCCCGAGTGGCAAAGTGGTCTGAAGGCACTGCCTCACAGTTAAAGCTGTGCGACTAGAGATCCTGGTTGGAGTCCACCACCCATGGGGCGGTGAACAATTGGCCCGGCGTCATCTGGGTTAGGGGAGGGTTTGGCCAGCAGGGATGTCCTTGTCCCATCGCACTCTAGCAACTCCTGTGGTGGTCATTGCAGACTTACACGGTCACCAGGTGTACGGTGTTTTTCGCCCAACAGGTTAAGCCGGGTTGAGCAGGCATTATGTCAAGAAGCTGTTGTGTACCAATTGGATACCATGAAATTGGGGTAAAAAATATGTATATACACTACTGTTAAAAAGTTTGGGGTCACTTACAAATGTCTTTGTTTTTGAAAGAAAAGCACATTTTTCAACATTGAAGAGGCAACTCCTGCCTTCTAGGCAGAGTAGCAAAAAAAATGCCATATCTCAGACTGGCAAATAAAAAGAAAAGATTAAGATGGGCAAAAGAACACAGACACTGGACAGCGGAACTCTGCCTAGAAGGCCAGCATCCCGGAGTTGCCTCTTCACTGTTGACGTTGAGACTGGTGTTTTGCAGGTACTGTTTAATGAAGCTGCCAGTCGAGGACTTGTGAGGCGTCTGTTTCGCAAAACTAGACACTCTAATGTAGTTGTCCTCTTGCTCAGTTGTGCACCGGGGCCTCCCACTCCTCTTTCTATTCTGGTTAGAGACAGTTTGCGCAGTTCTGTGAAGGGAGTAGTACACAGCGCTGTATGAGATCTTCAGTTTCTTGGCAATTTCTACCATGGAATAGCCTTCATTTCTCAGAACAAGAATAGACTGATGAGTTTACGAAGAAAGTCCTTTGTTTCTGGCCATTTTGAGCCTGTAATCAAACCCACAAATGCTGATGCTCCGGATACTCAACTAGTCTAAAGAAGGCCAGCAGAGGGAGCACCACCCTATCGACATCGACGGGAGAGTAGTGGAAAGTTTTAAGTTCCTCGGCGTACACATAACGGACAAACTGAATCGGTCCACCCATACAGACAGCGTGGTGAAGAAGGCGCATCAGAGCCTCTTCAACCTCAGGAGGCTGAAGAAATTTGGCTTGTCACCAAAAACACTCAAAAACTTTTGCAGATGCACAATTGAGAGCATCCTGTCGGGCTGTATCACCGCCTGGTACGGCAACTGCTCCGCCCACAACCGTAAGGCTCTCCAGAGGGTAGTGAGGTCTGCACAAGGCATCACCGAGGGCAAACTAACTGCTCGCCAGGACACCTACACCACCCGATGTCACAGGAAGGCCAAAAAAATCATCAAGGTCAACAACCACCGAAGCCACTGTCTGTTCACCCCGCTATCATCCAGAAGGCGAGGTCGTTACAGGTGCATCAAAGCTGGGACCGAGAGACTGAAAAACAGCTTCTATCTCAAGGCCATCGGATTGTTAAGCAGCCATCACTAACATTGAGTGGCTGCTGCCAACATACTGACTCATCTCTAGCCACTTTAATAATAAAACATGTAACATAATAAATGTATCACTAGTCACTTTAAACAATGCCACTTTATATAATGTTTACATACCCTACATTACTCATCTCATCTCATATGTATATACTGTACTCTATACCATCTACTGCATCTCGCCTATGCCATTCGGCCATCGCTCATCCATATATATTTTTATGTACATATTCTTATTCATTCCTTTACACTTGTGTGTATGAGGTAGTTGTTGTGAATTTTTGAGATTACTTGTTGGATATTACTGCATGGTCGGAACTAGAAGCACAAGCATTTCGCTACACTCGCATTAACATCTGCTAACCATGTGTGTGTGACAAATACGATTTGATTTGATATTCCATGAAAAATCTGCCGTTTCCAGCTACATTCGTTTCCAGCTACAATACAATTTACAACATTAACAATGTCTACACTGTATTTCGGATCAATTTGATGTTATTTTAATGGACAAAATATGCTTTTGAATGGTAGTGTATATGGCTCCATTATATTTTCTACATAGTTTTATCTGGTTTTAGTCATTTAAGTTTACACTGAAAATGTTTTACCATACCAAAAAAATTATATAACAAATTTTTTCACATTATATTTTTGGGAGAGGCGGACTCAATTTAGCAGCGGCGGCCCGCCACTGCTAAATTAATATAGGGGAAACACTGGTCTTTATGTGTGTGTGTGTGGACTTTGGAGCGAGGATGGTACTGTAGTTCAGTTGGACGTCACAACGTTATTACAAATAACAGCAAAGCATAAACAGAGGGACCAAGGAAGTCACCAATTGGATACAATGAAATTGGGGAGAAGAAAAGGTAAAAAGTAAAAAAAAAAATCTATGTAATTCTTTAAAAAAATAATATATATATATATTTTTTAAATGGACGAAAATAAATAAACAAAAACCAAAACAGCGCTGATTGAACCGCAGGCAACAAATGCACACACACCCAGTGTGTTAGACTGCTTGAGTTAGTAGGTAGCCTAGTGGTTAGAGTGTTGGGCCAGTAACCAAAAAGTTGCAAGATCAAATCCCCGATCTGACAAGGTAAAAATCTAGTGTTCCTAGACTGCCATTGTACATAAGAATTTGTTCTTAGCTGAATTGCCTAGTTAAATAAATAAAAAAATACATGTGAAACACTAGAATTGTATTACATCTGTAACCTAACAAGATGAGAGCTGCTGGGTTTGACCACTGCCCGAGTCTGGTGTTACTGATACACATGCATCAGGCCCGAGGATAACAGCTGAGGGAGGGATGTCTGTAACACCTGGCTTTGGATACTTTATTTTTTAAATGTTATTTTACCTTTATTTAACCAGGTAGGCTAGTTGAGAACAAGTTCTCATTTACAACTACGACCAGGCCAAGATAAAGCAAATCAGTTTGACACATATAACAACACAGAGTTACACATGGAGTAAAACAAAAATATAGTCAATAATACAATAGAAAAAAATCTATATACAGTGTGTGCAAATGAGGTAGGATAAGGGGAGTGAGGCAATAAATAGTCTATAGTTGGCGAAATTATTACAGTATGGCAGAAGATGAGTGTGCAGGTAGCAGTACTGGGGTGCAAACGAGCAAAATAAATAAAACAAATAACAGTATGGTGATGAGGTAGTTGGATGGGCTATTTACGGATGGGCTATGTACAGGTGCAGTGATCTGTGAGCTGCTCTGACAGCTGGTGCTTAAAACTAGTGAGGGAGATATGAGTCTCCAGCTTCAGTGATTTTTGCAGTAATTTCCAGTCATTGGCAGCAGAGAACTGGAAGGAAAGGCGGCCGAAGGAGGAATTGGCTTTGGGGGTGACCAGTGAAATATACCTGTTGGAGCGCGTGCTACGGGTGGGTGTTGCTATGGTGATCAGTGAGTTGAGATAAGGCATGGCTTTACCTAGCAATGACTTATAGATGACCTGGAGCCAGTGGGTTTGGTGACGGATATGAAGCGAGGGCTAGCCAACGAGAGCATACAGGTCACAGTGGTGGGTAGTATATGGGGATTTGGTGACAAAACGGATGGCTCTGTGCCATGAGGGCATACTGGCACCTACAAGGCCTTCAGAAAGTATTCACACCCCTTGGCTTTTTCCATTTTCCAGCCTGAATTTGAAAAGGATTCAATTGAGATTTTATGTCACTGGCCTACACACAAGTTTCACGATTTTGACTTAAATCGGCTTGAAAATCTATGGCAAGACTTGAGAATGGATGTCTAGCAATAATCAACAACCAACTTGACAGAGCTTGAAGATTGTTTTTAATAATAATGTGCAAATATTGTACAATCCAGGTGTGGAAAGCTCTTAGAAACTTACCCTGAAAAACTCAAAGCTCTAATCGATACCAAAGGTGATTCTAACAAGTATTGACTCAAGGGGCTGAATACTTAACATGAATCCCAGTTGTATTTTTCATGTATTTATTTATTTGGTATTTTGGGTAGATCGTTGACCAAAAAAAAGACAATTACATCTATTTTAATCCCACGTGGTAACACATCCAAACAATGACAAAGTCAATGGGTGTGAATACTTTCTAAAGGCACTCTTGGTGACACAAGGACCTCGGGCCTCCAACTTCCCTTGGACTCCTCCAGCCATTTCGGAATTCTCAGTCAGAATGACATAGGAGCACTGTGACCTGCGCGTTACCCATAAATCCCTCTGGCGTCCCCCCAGCCCCCTCTTTCCACCGCTAGTCTCAGTGGTGCATGCTCCATACTCCATTCCTCTGTCAACAGCAGAATCAGACCATGAGGCCGGGGTTGAACCCTCCCCCTTAGTTTTTTTGACAACCTCTCAGCTTCTAAACCGCAGAATGACTCCCCCCTTCATCCCTGCACCTCTTAACCCCACTGTCCTCCTTCTTCACTAACCACACACAACTGTCTGGAATTCTATTCTGCTAGTTTCCACCGCTACAGAAAACATTACAGAGTAAGGTTTTCAGTGACCGTGCTGTATAATAACAGGTATGTGTGCGCGCGTGTGCATGAGAGAATCGATGAGGAGACAGGAGAGAGACAGAGACAGAGAAGAGTGAGCCAGCCCGCTAGAGTCTGGAACCAGACCTGACTAATGCTTATTACTGAGGTACTGTACATAAGGGACATTAATGGAGGCAGGTTGATGTTTATTGTCAGGAATCTTGCCCTGGGGGCAGAACTGAGCGGTTTCCTCTAGCTGGGCCAGCTGCAGTCAAAACCCCGCAGTGCCACACAGTCGTGACCCATCACACACATGCTTCCACACACACACACACATGCTTCCACACACACACACACATGCTTCCACACACACGCCTCCGCACACACACACACACACACACACACACACACACACACACACACACACACACACACACACACACACACACACACACACACACAGTCATTAACGGCTTTGGGTCTTGCTACAAATATCATTGTGCGGTCGAGCATGCATGCACACACACACACACACACACACACACACACACACACACACACACACACACACACACACACACACACACACACACACACACACACACACAGTCATTAACGGCTTTGGGTCTTGCTACAAATATCATTGTGCGGTCGAGCATGCATGCACGCACACACACACACACACACACACACACACACACACACACACACACACACACACACACACACACACACACACACACACACACACACACACACACACACACACACACACACACACACACACTCATTAACGGCTTTGGGTCTTGCTACAAATATCATTGTGCAGTCGAGCATGCATGGTGCATATTACAAGCAAAACTAGATTTAGAATAGCCAGTAAAACCCTTGCAAATGGATGCAAACCTAGAGGGAATCTCACTGTGTCTGAAAACACACAAGAGGTTCTCTACCTCAGAAAAAAAGACAGAAAAAACACTGAAATTCAATTAAGCATGCTAGGCAGTTGAGTGTGACTTGTTACTCACAGCTTTCGGCATTTAGGAGAGCAGACTCGAGCTTATCCCATTCCCAGGTCAGCATAAAGAAGCAGGCATCACAATGCATGAGGCTGAACCTGTCCTAGCTACTCCCAGGTTAGTCATGCTGCACGCACAGTCACACAACACACAGGCACACAGCATATCCAGAGTGAGGCACGCACAGTCACACAACACACAACACACAGTCACACAACAAACAGCATTGACGCACACACTCTCACAAAGTATCTGCAGCCTTTTGGTGGAAGGCAGCTCTGCCGAATGAAAGCGGCGGAAGTGAGTAGCAGCAGAGAAAAGGCACGTTGTGCCTGGTGGAGAGAGGAGAACAGCGTTTGAGCCCCTCTGACCCTGCCTTGGCCCCCACATCTCTATTGGCCAGCCCGAGGAGATGAGAGAGACGTTGAGAGAGAGAGACGAGGCTAAGAGGAGGACGGATCTTTGGACAGAGTGACCACAGAGCTCCCCACCAACACACACACCCATTAACCATTTGGAAGCTGGGGGATGACATAATTACATTTTTAAGCGGGGAACATTGCCCCTGACACACACCCTCAGGCCCAAGAGGGGAAAGATATTTCCTCAACGGGTCCATTTTAAACTGGTACTTAATCAAGCAGTCTCCCTCCTCCTACTGCTGCTGTGTTTCAGGGGCCTGAGGGGAGTGAGAGCTCTTTGTCCTCCATCCATCACTTCCTCTCTTCCTCCCTCCCTCCGGCGATGCGTGCTAACGGCCCTGAAGACAGGCCAAGTGTTCCCCCGAACAATACACCTTCAGTCATCCTCCCATCCTCTCTCCCTCCGTCTATCGGACACCCCATCCATCAGTCCAATGGAACAGGAAGCAGGCCTGTGGCAGCCGAGAGCATGGAGAGGATTAACAGCTTGCTCGGGCCCTGACTGCAGCGCCACATCAAATACCAGGCAGAGCCATACTGCACCACAGACCAGGCTTGGAGGCGGCTCTCTGCACAAGTCCTTACAACAGGACTTTCATATCGACTTTACTTGCGTGTGAAAGCTGTTTGAAAGCATGACAGGGTCTTGTCCAGAATATCCACAGAGCCCAGAGCAGGACTGAAGGCAGCTTGGTGTCAAGGCTGTGGGTGCACCATGCTAGAACAGGCGTCTTCAGAGCGGAAGGACGCAATTGGCTAATTATTATGGAAAGGGAAATGTAGCATACACGCGATAGCATGCGAGAGGGCAAACAATTCTAGGCAGTCGAGGGCAGATGTTAAGACTGCTGATCATTCAGAAGGAAGGGAATGTTAGCAGCTGGGTTTCCACGGCAACACATATGTGCATATAAATATTTGGGTATCCAGATGGTGCTTTTGTGATGTGTATCCATGTCACAGGAAGATGTGGCTCTGTGAGTGTGTTTCTGTCTCTGTGTGTGTGTGTGTGTGTGTGTGTGTGTGTGTGTGTGAGAGAGTGAGTAAGTGTGTGAGAGAGAGAGAGAGAGAGAGAGAGAGAGAGAGAGAGAGAGAGAGAGAGACTGGGTCAGTTCTTCTATCCTTGTGGGGACCTGAAATCCCTAAAAGTCCCTATAAGGATAGTAAAACAAGGAACATTCTCCCTTGTGGAGACATTTCCCACATCCCCATGAGCACAAAGGCTGTTTTAAGCTTAGGGGTTAGGGTTACAATTAGGGATAGGGTAAGGTTTAGGGGAGTTATGTTTAAGGTTTGGGTTAAGGTTAGGGTTATGGTAAGAGTTAGGGAAATTGTGATTTTTAAATAATGTTGGAGGATAGAAGTACAAAACATCTGTGTGTCTTGGTTCGTGTGTGTGTGGGGGTGCTTGTGTGAGGCAAAAGGTCCCATCTGGACCCGGTTCTGCTTCAGAGCTATTGATCTCCAGTACATCTGAAAGCCCAACATGTACACACACAGTCCTCCATTTAGCCTGTCAGCCAATGTGTCTATCCCCTGTGATATCTCCCCACCCCCACACACACACACACACGAACACACACACACACACACACACACACACACACACACACACACACACACAGAGCCACCAATCTAGTGGGCCGCGAGGCTAAACCCAAGAGGAAAACAGAGCTTGACTTGGCCCAGCAAGAAAGAAGCATTGGATTTGAACGATCATCAGTGAGTACAACTAGTCTCCATCCAAACCAACCCCTCACATCCGCCTTGAGGATCCACTCCAATAACAAGCAGTATCCTCTGGGTGAGGCCATGTTCTGTGACCTGTCACTAAGGACAAACTAAACCCCATGGCATGGAGGGACACTTCTAAAGGACTGAGAGGTCCAGGGCCTGGCCTTTACTGACCACAGCTGCTCATCCGGACTGGACACATTTACTTCCAGCACTGACTCACAATTAAAGAAGGGGGAAAAGTCACAGTGTGAACTTCTGGAAATGTTCACTATGAAATGAGGGCCGGGGTTGGATGGAAATCAGTTCTCTGTTCAGAGTTCATCTTTAGGACTACAGTAAAGCTTACTATGACATGCATTATGCTGATGATGATGCAAACCTCATGGCCCAAGTCAGCTCACTATTTGCTCTTCAGTGCGGAAGCCAATATACAACACATGTATTATTCTCCACAGTAGAAGGCAGCTCCGTTCCATCCTTGTGAGTGACAATACATCCGCCTAGCCCAAACAGGGACCCCACACATGGCCACCTCTCCTAACCCGGAAAGAGTGCCTCAGCCTGGGTATGAGCATGCCCTGTGGGCCACTGACAACCAGGACACTGATCCTATCCTGATCACACCTTACATGATTACTATGACCCAGAAGGAGGGAGGGAGGCAGGTTCGGGCTCCCGAGTGGCACAGGGGTCTAAGGCACTGCATCTCAGTGCTAGAGGCATCACTACAGACACACTGGTTCAAATCCAGGCTGTATCACAACCGGCCGTGACCGGGAGTCCCATAGGGCGGTGCATAACTGGCC
Source organism: Oncorhynchus masou masou (assembly GCF_036934945.1). Lineage (NCBI taxonomy): Eukaryota > Metazoa > Chordata > Actinopteri > Salmoniformes > Salmonidae > Oncorhynchus > Oncorhynchus masou. The sequence continues at coordinate 6,723,532 of NC_088230.1, read as the reverse complement.
CAGTGTCGTCCGGGTTTGGCCGGTGTGGGCCGTCATTGTAAAAATGTTCTTAACTGACTTGCCTTGTTAAATAAAACCTTTTTTTTTTTTAAATAAAACTTTTTTTAATGTATGGGCGGGCATACCATATAGTCTGCTGCCGGATAAAAGAGCAAGGGGAGGGTAGGGGTGGGAAGCTCAGGGGATTTTACACAGGAGAGATTTAACACAACTTAAACCAGTCATTGTGGAGTAACGTAATCAGTCATCACCCTGCAAACAGTATTCAGCCAATCCCTGTCCAATGTGGGTGACCTCTGATGACGCCTGCCCCGGTCTAAGTAACATTGGCTGGCTTGAGTGTGACAGGTGCCTTGGCACTTTGAGTCGCACACTAATCCACACCGTAAAGGCCACACTAATTGCCTAATCTCAGTCATACAGGCTTCCTGTCTTCACTACACTGTAACGGAAAACTGTCATTCATACAGTCATTTGGGGTATCATCAACAGTAAAATTCTCTGAAATGTTTTACTGCAGCGTGCTGCAAATTATGGTGCATTGTGGGAAAACGTTGTGAGCTGGGAAATAATTGCTGCATTTCAAATGGTGCTGTAATTCCACCCCACAGAATACAGTACCGTGCCGTATCTTTGGAATGCCATAAACCTTTTGACCACTAGTGGGTGCATGGTATTGTCTCTGTCTCATTAACACATTCTGAAGTTTGCCTGTATGTGTTTCACCTGTGAGTGAGAATGCTGTACCAATTTAAGGCTTATGCGGTTATAGTGCACCATCGATTTGTATAAGGGACAAACTGAAGAGGCAGAAAGTCTTAAAACCTTAAACGGTTCAGCATTTTGCCATGTCATTTCGTTCTGCTTTGCCCTGTAGTCACTGTTTGGAAGCCTTTGGAAGTGCAAGTGATATAAAACAGAAAATATTCATTAATATACTGTACTGTGTGAACACTTCGCCACGCAGCCGACCTGCTTGACCAATCCCTTGTAATTACAGGGACACACTGAAATACAACCCCCTCCCCTCAACGGATTTCTTTCATTGATTACAGTAGCATTAACCTTTTTTTTTTTACAGTATAATACAGTCAATTTTACTGTATTGTACTGTATGGCATTATAAGGTACATGCATTGATACCGTATTTATATTACAGTAGGTGTACTGTAATATGAAATACAGAATTTTAGTTGCCATTTAGCTGCCTGTAAGTTACTGCGGGATGCGGTATGTCTGGGGTTATGTCATAATATCCAGGTTAGTTAGAGAAGGGACTGCCAATGATCTTATACACGCATTCTCACACACAAATACTCCTAGGTGACACACACACACACACACACACACACAAAGATGGCTGCTTCTTTGTGGGGCTTTGATCCTGAGGGTCACGGGGGTGAGAGGTGAAAGGTTGGTCAAAAGGTCAGAGTTCAGAGAGGTACTTACGTTGCAGTTAGAGGACTGGTTTAGATTGGGACTGGATCCGTCAGTCCACTCTGCAGTGTCAGTACTGCTGGACTGTCTGCTGTGGCTCTCATACTCCTTCAGCTATAGGAGAAGAAGAGTTTAGCGAGAAGGGAGGGCAGGGGACGATGGCCCACTCTCACTATAGAAACAGCTAGCCCTCCACACACACACAAACGAACACCAATACACTAACGTAGGACGCCACACACACACACGCTCACGCTCACACACACATGCACACAAAGGTCACAAGTCCCTCGACACAAACATACACGGTCACAAGACAAAACAACCGTCCACAGAGCAGGGATGGGCATTTGAAATGATTTCACTATCCGAATAATATCCTAAAAACATTTTTGAAACTCTGGGTAGGCGATATATATTTTTTTCAACTTCAATGGGGACTTGCTCTAACGACTCAGGAGAGGCAGCGCACTGCTTGTTGTTTCAGAACAGATGGGCGGGGGACGAGCGTGAGAGGAGCAGGGGGACGGGCGTGAGAGGAGCAGGGGGACGGGCGTGAGAGGAGCAGGGGGAGGGGCGTGAGAGGACCGGTGGGAGAGGCGTGAGAGGAGCAGGTGGAGGGGCGTGAGAGGAACAGGGGGAGGGGTGTGAGAGGAGCAGGGGGGGGCTTGAGAGGACCAGGGGGAGAGGCGTGAGAGGAGCAGGGGGAGGGGTGTGAGAGGAGCAGTAGGAGGGGGGAGGGCGTGAGAAGAGCGTGAGAGGAGCAGGAGGAGGGGCGTGAGAGGAGCAGGGGAGGGGAGTGAGAGGAGCAGGGGGAGGGGAGTGAGGAGGGGGCGTGAGCAGGGGGAGAGGAATGAGAGGAACAGGGGGAGGGGGGCGTGAGAGGAGCAGGGGGAGGGGGAGCAGGGGGCAGGGGAGGAGAGGAGCAGGGGGAGGGAGGAGAGGAGCAGGGGGAGGGAGTGAGAGGAGCAGGGGGAGAGGAATGGAGGGAGGGGAGAAAGTAGCCAAACCAACAAGACAAACTTGTGGCTCCGACAGGTTATCTACAACAGTATCATCTCATCCGGTAGTGTCTATGTAAAGAAGCTAGCTCAGCTACAGCAGTCAGCTAAGTTAGTTAGCCAGCTAGCTTGCATACTGTAGCAAGGCTAATTAAGGCTGCGCTCCCCATCCTTCTCTACAACAACTTCATTCATATTAAACAGCCTACCTGTTGGTTGATCATTGTAGCCGACTCCGTCTCATTTAGCCAACTTAATTCCCGTAATTGCAATTCCATTTGGAATTGATTCGAAAATTCACAGGGGGACTTGCTACACAAGGAGGAGCCTCGTGACAGGAGCAGGGGGATTGACCGAGAATAACAAGCCACACGTGAAAAGTGTGTAGGTTACCCATATTACCTTTCTACAGTGGGAACTAAAACGGTCTAATGTCATGGTCTGTCCTTATTCAGGGGATAGCAGGGTTACAGATAATTACATTAACGTAGAGGGGTGTTCATTGAAAGGCCTGTAGGGCTTTCTAAAACGATACTCTTGCAATTAATCGTACTTACTCTCTAGCACTGGGGAAAATTCAAAATATTCAAAATAACCGTGCCCATCCCTAACCACGGAGGCTGTTCAGGGATTCCAGAACCGGATTGGTTTGTTTAAGTGTCAACCGCAGGGAGGAGGAGGGTGGAGGTCTGACCAGGGGGAATGATACACCAGCGATACAGGAAGAGGTGGAGGAATATCAACGTCTGGTGAGGGGTAAAGAGAGACCTAGTGAGAGGACAGGACTACAGGGCTACAGAGCTAACATGTCCAGCTACCCCCAACAGAGTGAACAGGGGGGAGGGGCATAAACACTGGAGTGACCCCCAGGCAGGGGATTGGGGGTGGCATGGGCGTGTTTTGTCAAAGAAGAAGGGCCGTGCAGGGTTATAATGAAAGCTCTGTGAATAGTTAATAAGGAGTAAGTCATTTTAGGAGAGGGGTGGATATGGAGCTTGGGGGAGAGGCGTGAGGGAGGGGTGTGAGCAGGGCGAGTTGGTAGGATTGGAGCCGGGGGAGACCACGTTGCAGTGGGGGAGCTGGGGCTGGGGTCAGGCTGGGGGTGGGGTGGAGGAGCAGGGGGAGCCTGTCTGCCCCAGGAGGAGCCTGGGAGAGGAGCAGGGGGGGAGGAACAGGGTGGGGTGTGCCCCAGGGGAGGGGCTACAGGGAAGAGGGTGTAGGTGAGGGGGTTCAGGGGAGCTAAAGCTTCTTCAACAGTGATCATCTTCTCCTTCACCATCATCAGCTGGATGCGCTCTTCGTCACTCATGGTGATCTCACTGGCCAGGGGGAGCCTATGTCCTCTCCTAGAGGGCAGAGAATGAGGGGTCACTAAAACAGGGGGCATGACATAAAGTAGTATGGAAACACATTCAAAACGGGACAACAGAGTCAGGGGGATAATAAGATTGCTAGGGGAATTTCACTGGAAAATTTCTAGGGGGAACATATTATTATACATATTATTATTATTAAAATTATTAAAAATTATTTTAATATTATTAAAATATTATTTACAAAAGTATCATCTCATCCGGTAGTGTCTATGTAAAGTCTGCTAGCTCCCTTCTGTGAGTCAGCTAAAGTTCTGCCAGAAGGACTTGCATCTTCTTACTGTATTTGCCTACGAGGCAGGGAATTAAGAGACCTTCAGTCAGACATCCTTCTCTACAACAAAAGGCATTCATACCTTAAACAGGACCTGTTGGTTGATCATGGAAAATAAGCTCAATGTTTTTGATTTAGCCAACTAAAGACAAACACAATTGCAATTCCATTTGGAATTGATTATAAACCGTGTAAAAGGACTTGCTACACATGTGTGGATGACTCTGACCCCTGAGTGCTGTCTTTGGATTGACCAGAAATAACAAGCCTCCGCGTGAAAAGTGTGTAAGGGCCGAGAGGAGAGCTACCCATATTACCTTTCTCAGTGGAAACTAAAAACAAGTCTAATGTCATGGTCTGTCCTTATTCATAGCAATGTTTACAGATAATTACATTTTATTTTAGATTCAAACCCTTTTTATCTCGCTCTCTCAGGCCTGTATTTTTTCTTTCTAAAACTCACTACTCTGTTCTCTTAATCTCTCACTACTCTGTTCTCTCTAGCACTGGGGTTCTTCAAAATATTCAAAATAACCTCCCATCCTCTCACTAACCTCGGAGGCTGTTCACTACTATTCCAGAACCGGATTGGTTTGTTTAAGTGTCAACCGCTCTCAGTGGAGGAGGGTGGAGGTCTGACCAGCACCCAATGATACACTGTTCAGCTCTCACAGGAAGAGGTCATCTATCACTACGTCTGCCTTAAAGACACCTAGTTCTAATCAGGACTACAGGGCTACAGAGCTCTCTCTCATGTCCAGCTACCCCTCAACAGAGTGAACAGGACCACACTCTAAACACTCTGTTCTCTCTGACCCCTCAGGCAGGGGACTCTGTTCTCTGGGCTCTTTTGTCACTCTGTTCTCTCACACACACTACTCTGTTATAATGAAAGCTCTGTGAATAGTTAATAAGAGTTCTCTCATTTCTTTCTCAGTACTCTGTCCTGGAGCACTATGAGGTTCTCTCTGGTCTCTTGGAGCTCTCAGACCACGTTCAGTGGGGGAGCTGGGGCTCTCACTACTGTGTTCTCCCTCAGGTCCCTCCAGGCTACTCTGTCTGCCCCAGGAGGAGCCTGGAGAGGAGAGTTCTCTCAATGGGTGTAGGGGGTACAGGGAAGAGGGTGGGTGAGGGGGTTCCTCCCGAGCTAAAGCCTCTTCAACAGTGATCATCTTCTCCTTCACCATCATCATCAGCTGGATGCGCTCTTCGTCACTCATGGTGATCTCACTGGCCACGTCTATGTCCTCTCTCTCACTCTCGGTCAGAGAATGAGGGTCACTAAACACTACTCTGCATGACATATCTATAGAAACTATTACATTCAAAAACGGTTTGATTTGTTTGACATTAGTCATTATTTTGTATCTAAGACAATTGTGTAAGATTTTCTATTAAAATTTCACTGGAAAATTTCTAGGTAAATATTATTATAAATATTATTATTATTAAAAACTATTACAAATTATTTTAATATTATTAAAATATTATTTCAAAGTCAAAACGCAGCCACTGCCAGTAGCCTACTCCAGCAGTACTGTAGCATTTCAATCATTTTAGTCAATAAGTTCTTGCTACGTAAAGTTCTGAACATTCGACTTGTTCTTCTTGTCATTCCAATCCCATTTGCCTTAGCCTGAACAGGTCTAGAGAGAGAGAGACCTTCAGTCAGACAACGCTAGAACACACACTCAAAAGGCACACCCACACTTCCTTAAGACGGACCCAGTGTTGACGGGTAATGGAAAATAAGGCAATGTTTTTGAATGATTCTCCGAGTCAAATACAATGGGACATACCATTTCCATCATTATAAACATGGATCACCACAGATAACACTGTGTACTCTACTGCTGTGTGTCCGCCCATGACTTCTCGCATCCCCTGAGTCACCTGTCTGGGGATAGGCTCTCCCAAGTGGTCAGCTGGCTCTCCGCCAGGTGACATTTGTATGTTTGAATTCCATGCTGTCAGAGTTTTCCAGCCCTTTCAAGTCTTAAGATCACATCCCTATCATTCTATCTGGAATAAAAAAACTAGAGCCACAATGAAGCTTGAAGGTCAAGCATGACAATATCTCATGAGTGTTTAACCCCACTGTTATTCTTTAACCTCCCCACGTTCTTTGATTCCCACCTCCTTTTTCCACTCGCTCTCTCGCTCTCACTACTCTGTTCTCTCACAAGGCTCTCTCTCACTACTCTGTTCTCTCTCTCTCTCACTACTCTGTTCTCTCTTCACACTGCTTTGTTCTCTCCCACTACTCTGTTCCCTCCCTCACAACACTCCCACACTACCTACTCTGGTCTCGCTCTCCGTCCCACTACTCTCGTTCTCTCTTTCTCACTCTCTCCTCTCCATCCTATCTGTTCTTCCCTCTGCTCATCCTCTCTCCAACTACTCCTGATTCTCTCTCAACCCTCCTCTCTCACTAATCTGTTCTCTCTGACTCTCTGTTCTCCCTATCCTCCAGGCCTGTTCCTCCCTCCCTCTCCGTGGCTCGATGACTCATTGCGAGCTCACTCTGAACTCTCTCCTCACTCTCTCTCACTACTCTGTTCTCTCTGACTCTCCTCTCACTCCCTCCTGTTCTCCTCCTCTGTCTCTGCTGCTAAAGCCACTTCTCTCACCACTCTAAATTCCAAGCATCTGCCTCTAACCCTAGGAAGCTCTCACTTCTGTGCTCCTCTTTCTCCTACTCCCTCTCTCACCTCCTCCTCTCTCACTACTCTGCAGATGACTTCATCAACCATCTCTCACTAGAAGTCTCTGTTCTTTCTCTCTCTCTCTCTCACTCTCTTCTCCCTCACTCTCTCTCTGCACTACTCTGTTCTCTCTATATCTCACATCTCTGCTCTCTCTCTCTCACTACTCTGTTCTCTCTCTCACTCTCACTACCCTGTTCTCTCTCACTCTTTCTCTCTCTCTCAGATGAAATCTCTGTTCTTGTGACGGCCGGCCTCCCAACAACCTGCCCGCTCCCTATCCCCTCCTCTCTTCTCCAGACCATTTCCGGAGACCTTCTCCCTTACCTCACTCACGCTCATCAACTCATCCCTGACCACTCTCTCACTCCTCTTCCGTCTTCAAGAGAGCGAGAGTTTCACCCTTCTGAAAAAACCTACACTCGATCCCTCCGATGTCAACAACTACAGACCAGTATCCCTTCTTTATCTTTTCTCTCAAAACTCTGTCCTCAGCTCTCCTGCTATCTCTCTCAGAATGACCTTCTTGATCCAAATCAGTCAGGTTTCAAGACTCTCATTCAATCTGTTCTTCTCTGTATCACGGAGGCGCTCCGCACTGCTAAACAACTCTCCTCTGCTCTCATCCTTCTAGACTCCTTCGACACTACCATCTCCTCCTCTCTCTCCGAGTTGGGCATCTCGCTCCACGCTGCTCTCTCACTACTCTGTTCTCTCACTCACTCTCTCTCTCACTACTCTGTTCTCTCTGGCGCTCTCTCCTCTCCCGGGCTCTGTTCTAGGCTCCTGCTATACACCAAGTCACTTGGCTCTGTCATAACCTCACATGGTCTCTCCTATCATTGCTATGCAGATATCACACAATTAATCTTCTCCTTTCTTTCTGATGACCAGGTGGCTCTCGCATCTCTGCATGTCTGGCAGACATATCAGTGTGGATGACGGATCACCACCTCACTGAACTCGGCAAGACGGAGCTGCTCTTCTCCCAAGGACTGCCCGTTCTATGATCTCGCCATCACGGTTGACAACTCCATTGTGTCCTCCTCCCAGAGCGCTAAGAACCTTGGCGTGATCCTGGACAACACCCTGTCGTTCTCAACCAACATCATGGCTGGCCCGTTCCTGTAGGTTCATGCTCTACAACATCCGCAGAGTACTCCCTGCCTCACACAGGAAGCGGCGCAGGTCCTAATCCAGGCACTTGTCATCTCCCGTCTGGATTACTGCAACTCTGTTCTCTCTTGCTACTCCTGTGCCATTAAACCCTACAACTCATCCAGAACGCTCACACTCTGGTTTCAACCTCCAACTCTGTTCTCTCTCTCTCTCTCTCTCTTACTACTCTGTTCTCTCTCACTCTCTCTCACTACTCTGTTCTCTCTGACTCTCTCCATGCTACTCTGCTCTCCACTCTCTAGTTGAAGCTCTCCGCTACAAGACCATGGTGCTTGCCTACGGAGCTGTGAGGGGAACTGCACCGCAGTCACCTCCAGGCTCTGATCAGGCCCTACACCCAAGCAAGGGCACTGTGTTCATCCACCTCTGGCCTGCTCGCCTCCCTACCACTGAGGAAGTACAGTTCCCGCTCAGCCCAGTCAAAACTGTTCGCTCTCTGGCCCCCCAATGGTGGAACAAACTCTCTCACGCGCCAGGACAGCGGAGTCAATCACCACCTTCCGGAGACACCTGAAACCCCACTCTTCAAGGAATACCTAGGATAGGATAAGTAATCCTTCTCACCCCCCTTAATGATTTAGATGCACTATTGTAAAGTGGCTGTTCCACTGGATGTCAGAAGGTGAATCCACCAATTTGTAAGTCGCCTGGATAAGAGCGTCTGCTAAATGACTTAAATGTAATGTCAATACTCTGTTCTCTCTCTCTCTCACTACTCTGTTCTCTCTCTATCTCTCTCACTACTCTGTTCTCTTTCTCTCTCACACCAATTGGTTCCCTCCCCTCTCTCTCTCTCTCTCTCTCGCTCTCACAAGGCTGAGAGTTAGCCCCTGAGAAAATGCCAACACACACATGAAAGCAGTTTCAATTCGCACACATAATGGCAAATAACTGCTGTAGCTTGCAGGGTTAGAGACGATCATTAATGATTGAAATATCACAACAGAACATAACGGGGTATGGTTAATGTATGAATACAATTTTAGTTGAAAACAGAAGTATTTTTTGGTAAACGTTGAACTGCTACTAACCTCCGTCTTCAGAGCTGGACTTCTGCAGAGACATCCTGGAAAGAACAGAGGAGACAGAGAGAAGAGAAGAGAGAGAGTTAACGTCTGGCAGATAGACCCTCCTCTCCTCTTAGCATCACACACCATCACTTCTCTAGCACTGGGGAATTCCAGTCAATCCCGGCCTTCCCCCGTCCCTCTAAGAAAGAACATATGCCACTGTGTTGACGTGATGCTGCTGAGGTTTTTACTCTGGCTGCTGCTCAGTGTCTTCACCACTAGAGGACAGTGGTGGGGCTCTATAGAACAACACACACCGGCTGGCACCTGAGGGCCGAGATATCCACAGAGGAGAGGCGTTGAATAGGTGGGAATTAGTGGGGAGCAAGGCGATGAGAGGGACAGAGGAGTGGGGTTAAAAGGAGAGGAGTGGATGAGAGGAGGAGGAGGAAATGGATGACAGGAAGATGAGAATGAAGAAGGGAAGAGAGAAGGAGAAGAGCAGACAGAGAGAGAAAACCACTGGGCAGACTAGGCCTGTTTGTGTTTCCACTTCCCTCCTCTGGATAGTCACGAGAGAGAGAGAGAGAGAGAGAGAGAGAGAGAGAGAGAGAGAGAGAGAGAGAGAGAGAGAGAGAGAGAGAGAGAGAGAGACAGAGAGACAGAGAGACAGAGAGAGATTGAGAGAGAGAGAGAGACAGAGAGACAGAGAGAGATTGAGAGAAAGAGAGGGAGAGAGAGAGAGAGAGAGAGAGAGAGAGAGAGACAGAGAGACAGAGAGAGAGAGAGAGAGAGAGAGAGAGAGAGAGAGAGAGAGGGAGAGGGGTGGGAAGAGAGTGAAGAAGACAGCGTGGAGAGTTACTGGAATGAGGAGGAGTAAGAACGAGAGAGTCACTGCACACGAGACATAACAATAAGACATAAGAAGAACACGATAAAGTAACTAAGCACACTGTATGCAGGGTCAGTTCCAGTACCACATTTACAATGTGCAGGGATCGATAGAGGTAGATATGTATAGGGGTAAGGTGCCTCAGAATGATACCTTTTGAATAAATCTTGATAATAAACAAAATCCGAATTAATTGTGAACCAAAAACCAACGTGACCAGATACATTTGTTTCACTGGTACCCGAGCGATCAAGAAAGAATTGGTGTCACACTGGCGAGTCAAAGAGTCGCAAACGCAGTCTGTGAGAGTAGGTTATCTGTCAGTTCTCCCTGCTCTGTCTGAGTTGGTTAGAGACATGAATCATGCAAGGGGGAGTCAAAGACAAGAGCTTGTCCAGTAGTAGAGGTTACGCCTGTCTTCATCGGGCCCACACATACCCCTCCTGGCGCTTCTCACTGTAACCAGTGTCTGTAATCTGGTTCAGGTTATTAACTCAACTACCAGGGTGCTTACAAACACTACAGGAACAAGATGTATCGATTCACATTTTCACTAACGCTGTAGAAGTTTGTTCTGAAGCTGTACCCATTGGATGCAGTGATCACAATATAGTGGCGATATCCACTAAAGCCAACAAAAAAGTTCCAACAGCTGGGACTAAAATAGTGGAGGATGTTAAAAATATTTCTTGGTCTGATGTGACTAATGAGGAGCATCCAGACGCTGCACTTGATGAATTCATGTTATCTTCTTCCAATTATCGATAAACAGGCACCTGTTAAACACATCAAGCGCACGCACGCACGCACGAACACACACACACACACACACACACACACACACACACACACACACACACACACACACACACACACTCGCTGATGCGTGCAGAGAGGTAGAGACAGGTGGTTGTCAGTTCAGTGAGCGAGGCACGTGTGGGTTTGGGGCAAGAAACAAACCAAGTCTGACAGGTCTCCCCCTCTTCTGTGTATGTGTGTAGTAGAAGTGGCAGCCTTCTGGACTCTACGGGAAGGCTTAGGGACGTTTAAAGGTTGGCTGCCATGGCAACATAATGAGAAGCTAATTGAATGGAGGCCTGTATGCTTGCCCCCACCCCGCCCCCTCCTCTATCTCTATCCCCCAGTCTTTCTATTCTCTCTCTCTCTCGCTCAGCGCTAGGCCCCAGTGTGCTAGCGAGGGCCCTAGCTAATGCTAATGGGACTTACTCACTAGGTCTTTCTGCTGGTGTCTTGCCCTCCGCTCCCACGCTCTATCAATTATTACACACGCAAGCATACGCACACACACTGTAACTGTTTGCACTTTCACTTCTGCTTTGTCTTACAATTGTATAAGGTAGGACAGAGAGGCAGACCTGCTTTAAAACCCTTTAGTTTGGTTCCAAACGTTCCACACACTGTGGCAGTAGCTCCCATGTCGTGTGTTTAAAATGACCACTCAGTTTGCAGTTAGTGCCTTTCAGTTTTAGTCGTGGACTAATGAAGATCTGGGAGTGTTGGATAAAAAAACAGTCTCTAACTCTCTCTCTCTCTCTCTGCGCATCAAGATCTCATGGTCTGACTTTCACTATTCTATATTTGTCCATCATTTTTTGGGCCTTTAACTCAGAACAGTTAAAGTAAGGGTAGAGGATAGGGTTTCAAATAAAAACCGAGTCCCTAACCCTGGGATTGATCGCGCGATCCTCGGAAGCTCGCGGCTTATGCACATCCGCCATCCCCGTCTACTTGATTGGAGTGGCGCTCACCGTAGCCCCTAGTGGCCGTTTTTTTCCATTCAAATACAATTGTACCTACACACTGAAGAAGACTGCAAAAAAACGAAAGGAATGTGTACGCTATCCCCGATGCAGTGAAATTAATAAGAACATGAAGTGAGCTTTATGCGGACATCTTCCTGTGTGGACCCATCACTCCGTTTGTTTGTCTGAATTTGGGGGTTTTACGCACAAGCCCGGCTTCTGGGAGAGCGAGATGGGCCCCTTTTAATGAACAAATGTTGAATATCGCCTTGAATCTGGTGTAACCTTCCTGCACTGTGCTGGGTGTGTATCCCATGCAATGTTCTCTCCACCAAAAAATGTGGCACTGAGCACATTTCAGGTCGGCTGAGCGAAAAATTCTGTGCAACTTCCAGCATGCGTTTACTGTGAACACTTAGGCTGTGCTCACTTTAAGTTCCACTTTTAACAGTGACCATTTAGGATACTGTGGCTATTTGATCATAATGTAGGCCTGCCAGAGTGGCCTACCATCAAAAACAATGGAGAACATGCATCCCATAACATTTTAACATGGAAATAGCTGTTCTATCATTCAGCCTGCAGTAGCAGCCAATGTGTGGTGTTTCATTTAGGCCTACATTCCATGAGACTTTTTGAAATAAACATGCAGGGCTTGACATTAACCTGTTCATCCACTTGTTAGTCAGACAGGGAAGTGACTGAAAATATTGTGTTGTTTGATGCAAGAAACCACTTTACAAAATAAAATGCATTGTTATTCCCATACCATTATTACAGAGAATCAGACAAATGAGGCTACCCTCTGCCTATTGGCTGATTAGCTTATTCAAGTCTCTCAAACTCCAATACTGACCCATTAGGACAAAATAAAATCTCTTTAACTAACCTGCTTTTCAAAGATGTCGAGAAATGTATAAGTTCTGTGATCTTGTAGGAATCAATCACTCCCCCATTGCTGAATACAACTTATTGATATGAACAAATGTGCACACGTGGCTACATGCAGCTCTCACTTTGATCTCACAACAAGTGCATTGGCTCACGTCTGCTCATGCTGTAAACACAGTCCAGTTCAAAGTGAATGGCAAAGATCCATATTTGGCAATGGTCTATTTGCATATTGGCCTACTGCAGTTCTGATTGTTTATGTCTCACCGGTCTGTGTAGAATCCTACTCCGATGCGTTCTACATATTTTGTTTTGCATACTAAGTCTTGCATAATTCTTTTTGTTTCGGTATGTTGCATTGAAAGTGCCTAATATTGTGTTGATTCGATCACAAATACCACAGTAAAGGGAAACATTAATAGTGTTAACTGAAGGGGAAACTCTTGAGTGAAGTTCAATCTCATGCTTCTCTGCGCAGGCTGCTATTTCTTCTGCACAGCAGTCCCGGGGAGATGCATGCCTGTGCCCGTGCGCAGCTTAGAGGGAACATTGGTCCTATGCCTCACCACTGCAGTGAGGAAATAGCCTGGGGAAATTAGACTGAGATTACTAGGACTGAAAGCTGGTATTTTAGTTGATATTTTCAGAGTTCTATGTGGAGATTAAATGAGGACAAATTGTACAGTGCTATGCCAGTAATAAGCTTCTCTATGTCCACAAACACACAAACAACCCTCTGAGAGGAGTACGGCAGCCAGGGAGAAATATGCATGCACGCAAGCACAAACACAGCATGGTGTACACTTTAACAACAGGAGTCCCTACAATGAGCCAACAGTGCAGTAAATCACTGGCCCGAGAATGTCAAGGAGAGACTGGATGGTGCGACCCAGCAGCTCTCTAAGAGAAAAGATGACCTAATAATTATAAAACTCACTGTGTCATGTGACATGATTTGGCTTGTGTATTATATATTGAACTGTCAACAGCTGCCCTCATCCTGTGGAAAAAAGACATAGCTAGAACACAGAGCCCCTGGCATCCGGCTGTGTGTGTGTGTGTGTGTGTGTGTGTGTGTGTGTGTGTGTGTGTGTGTGTGTGTGTGTGTGTGTGTGTGTGTGTGTGTGTGTGTGTGTGTGTGTGTGTGTGTGTGTGTGTGTGTGTGTGTGTGTGTGCGTGCGTGTGTGCGTGCGGGTGCGTGTGACCCCTCTAGAGGTAAAGGTCAGAGGTCACAGGGATATCCTCTATGAGGATGTCCTCTATGAGAGCGCTGCAGGACAGTCATATGACAGGACACACAGCATGCACGCACACTAGTTGTCAAAGTGCCGTGTTATTGGACAAACAGTATGTTCAAGTTCCATGCGGGGCACAACATTGCGCCTCGTGTGAAAGATTATGCTGATAACACATGTTCAAACATTGCACAGTTGCCCAAACAAGACATTCACATTGTATGGGATAGTCTTGCATGCAAATCGCTGATCTTAAAGAAATAATCTCTTGATCTTAAAGAGAAGGGAGGACACCTTTAAACCCTCCAACAAAGGTATATTGACAGCACTCACATAAAGAGCAAACTACACTGAACCAAAATATACATTTCAAAGGTCAATGATTTTACAGTGGTACAGTTCATATAAGGAAATCAGTCAATTGAAATAAATGCATTATGTATGTCACATGACTGGGAATACAGATACAGTATGCATCTGTGGTCACAGATATCTTTAAAAAAAAGTAGGGGTGTGGATCAGAAAACCAGTCCGTGTCTGGTGTGACCACCATTTGCCTCATGCAGCTCGATACATCTCCTTCGCATAGAGATGATCAGGTTGTTGATTGTAGCCTATTGAATGTTGTTCCACTCGTCTTCAATGGCTGTGCAAAGTTGCTGGATATTGTGGCGGGAACTGGAACACGCTGTCGTACATGTCGATCCAGAGCATTCCAAACATGCTCAATAGGTGACATGTCTGGTGAGTATGCAGGCCATGAGAAAACTGGAAAATTTTCAGCTTCCAGGAATTGTGAACAGATCCTTGCGTCATGAGGTGATGGCGGGGGATGAACGGCACGACAATGGGCCTCAGGATCTCGTCGCGGTATCTCTGTGCATTCAAATTGCTATTGATAAAACACAATTGTGTTCATTGTCTATAGCTTATGCCTGCCCATTCCATAAACCCACTGCCTCCATGGGGCACTGTTCAACGTTGACATAAGCAAACCACTTGCCCACATGACGCCGTACACACTGTCTGCCATCTGCCCGGCACAGCTGAAACTGGGATTCATCCATGAAGAGGACACTTCTCCAGCATGCCCGTGGCCATCGAAGGTGAGCATTTTCCCACTGAAGTCGGTTACGACGACGAACTTCAGTCAGGTGAAGTGCCTGGCGAGGACAACGAGCACGTGGGTGAGCTTCCCTGAGACGGTTTCTGACAGTTTGCGCAGAAATTATTCAGTTGACACCCACAGTTTCATCAGCTGTCCAGGTGGCTGGTCTCAGACGATCCCGCAGGTGAAGGAGACGGATGGGGAGATCCTGGGCTGGCGTTGGTACACGTTTTCTGCGGTTGTGAGGCCGGTTGGATGTACTGCCAAATTTTCTAAAACAATAGTGGAGGCGGCTTATGGTTGAGAAATTAACATTCAATTCTCTGGCAACAGCTCTAGTGCACATTCCCACTGTCAGGAATGTCCACCATTACAACTTGAGACATCTGTGGCATTATGTTGTGTGACAAAACTGCACATTTTAGAGTGGTCTTTTATTGTCCCCAACACAAGGTGCACTTGTGTAATGATCCTCCTGTTTAATCAGCTTCTAAAATATGCCACACCTGTCAGGTGGATGGATTATCTTGGCAAAGGAGAGATGCTCACTAACAGTGATGCTTTTTGTGCGTATGGAACATTCATGGGATCTTCTATTTCAGCTCATGAAACATGATACCAACACTTTCCATGTTGAGTTAATATTTTTGTTCAGTGTACTTCCACTCTGGCCCTTTGAAACCATACCAAAGTAATTGACCGCTCTGCTGGCCAACCAAGCATTATCCCTGGATGTCCATCAAAAACTTGTAACCTTTGCTGCCCTTTCCTAACAATAAGCCTGTCTCTCTCCACAGCCAACATTGTGTGGCGATCAATCAATCCAAAGGGGAAGTTCTCTATTTGGTCCCTCAAAACGTTGGCGTTCGTTTGTGTCCTGAGCACCCTATGTCATCACCTCACTCTGAGACTCATGCCGTGCATTGTGGGAGTTGTGCCGACTTCCTGCCGATGTAGGGTTGAAACAGGCAGGATGGCAGGCAGGGTGATATGCCCAGAGGAAGTCTGGGTAATCTCCTGTGGGCCATTGTCCCGAGGGAGACGGTGATGATGGGACCAGAGCAGGACAGGAATGCTTTAAAGCGAGGGAGAAAGCAGCCTGGTCTCATAGACGAAACGTAACATAGTAAACAAAAATCTGGGATACTCAATTTACTATATGTTACGTTTGATATAGTTTCATAAAACAGATAGTAACTTAACCCTTTAACCTGATTCTTAACATTAACCCTAACCTTAACCCCTAGCCTAGCTAATGTTAGCCGCAAGAAATAGTAATTCGTAAAATAGCATATGTATTGCAAATCGTAAGATATTGTAAGAATGCAAATTCGTAACATACAGTATCATACAAATTGTAATTCGTAACATATCACACGAAATAGATGATGGACATCCACAAATGAATACATACCATACCAAACGTAACATATCATACTAATTTGAGTCTCCCGGTTTCTATGTTACGTCTAGTCCAGGTTGGGGAAAGCAATGGAGGGAGCGAGGAGAAAGTCCTGTCTATCTGTCTAGCTGTCAGCAATAGCACAAGTCAATGGGTAGGATAGAGGGGAGACAGGGTGATACTTTTTCTTCTGAGAGGAAATGGCAAGCAAGGGGTCACTGATACTTGAAATGGGTAGGGGTGGGGGGGGGGACATGCCAGGAAGGAAACCAAGATTCCCTTTCAATGATGAAGCTTTAGGGGGTATGGCGAGGGAAAGGGGAAGGGGTTAGGTAGAAAGCTCTTGGGTAAAATGAGCTCCAAAGAGGGGCTTTAGGGTAGAGAGAATATGGTGGGGGTGAGAACCTAAGAGGAGAGAGGGAGAATATACATCAAGGGGCCTCCCTGCCTCCCTCTGGAGAGAATGTCATTCATCTGGTTCCTATCAGTCCCAGTCCCAGATTACATTCCTACATTACAACACACAGGGAGATGGGAGCAGACATACTACGTCTGGTATGTGGTTCCCCGGTTGCGCGTGGGCGTCACGTGAACAGACCAACTCCATCAAATTTCACCATAGGACTGTAATGGGGAGTGGGGACTCTCAACTGAACTTCCCTCACAGTCCCTATAGCCTTTCCTCTGTCCCGCCTTCACGACTGAATCACCCCCCCCCCCCCCCCCAACGCAAACAATGCTGTTACGTCACTGGTCCCTGGGACAGAGAGACGTCTTTTAAGGACTGTCACAGGAAATAAAACTGTCATAGTGATGAACAACACAGGACTTGGTTGAGTGTTTGATGACTGGCTCATGAAGACCTGGGAGGTGGCAGGTCCCAGTGAGTAACACACACACATACACTCCAGGAATTCAGGGGGAGGGGGACAGGAACCTATGAACAGTGCCCCACCCATACCCCATCCCGTCCTACTCGCTAGCCTGTTGTAATCGGCCCATCTCCCCTTATCTCTCCCTCTGTCTCCCTACCCTCCAGCTGACACAATGGGAGGAAGGAAGCCTGGAGGGCCATAGAATGGGGCTTGAGGACTGAGGAAAAGCGAGGCAGAGCTGGGCTGGCCTTCCTTCAGCCAAAGGAGGCCGTGACAGAGAGGAGGGAGTTAGACTTGAGTCACTCTGCGTGACTCAAACCATGGAGAAAGTGTGTGTTTTTTTTTTGGTTATGTGTCAGTCACAAGAGACACAGGGCAGTGACTTGGCCATAGGCTGACTGTAAGGTCTCCTCCACTGTCCCTAACTCCTTTGCATAACTCCTGTCTAAGAGCCCAGTCAGTCCCCATGGGCAAGGTCTCTGGCCCTCAGCGGGTGTACAGTCAGATGTTGGCACGAGCTGCTATCTGGAGACGCTTATCCCCTCACACCATAGCTCTGGACATGCTGCAAGGATAAACACGATTCATGACCCACATACAGTGGGGCAAAAAAGTATTTTGTCAGCCACCAATTGTGCAAGTTCTCCCACTTACAAAGATGAGAGAGGCCTGTAATTGTCATCATAGGTACACTTCAACTATGACTGACAAAATGAGAAAAAAATATAGAAAATCACATTGTAGGATTTTTAATGAATTTATTTGCAAATTATGGTGGAAAATAAGTATTTGGTCAATAACAAAAGTGTATCTCAATACTTTGAGATACACTTTGTTGGCAATGACAGAGGTCAAATGTTTTCTGTAAGTCTTCACAAGGTTTTCACACACTGTTGCTGGTATTTTGGCCCATTCCTCCATGCAGATCTCCTCTAGAGCAGTGATGTTTTGGGGCTGTTGCTAGGCAACACGGACTTTCAACTCCCTCCAAAGATTTTCTATGGGGTTGAGATCTGGAGACTGGCTAGGCCACTCCAGTACATTGAAATGCTTCTTCCGAAGCCACTCCTTCGTTGCCCGGGCGGTGTGTTTGAGATCATTGTCATGCTGAAAGACCCAGCCACGTTTCATCACAATGTGATTTTCTGGATTTTTTTCCCTCATTTTGTATGTCATAGTTGAAGTGTACCTATGATGAAAATTACAGGCCTCTCTCATCTTTTTAAGTGGGAGAACTTGCACAATTGGTGGCTGACTAAATACATTTTTGCCCCAGTGTACGTGTGTGTGTGCATGCGTGTGTTGACAGTCTAACGCAGATTCACTGCATTGCACATTACCCGTCCCACATGTAAAGGGAAGTGGGGTTGACCTGTATGTAGCCTTACTTTCTCTCTGTCTCTGGAGTGGACACCTCACTGCTGAAGCCAAGGGACTCCTGTGGACAGAGGAGGTACTGCACTTAGCATGGTATTCAGCCATATAACATAGATGTACCACTCAAGACAACCATAATCCAAGGTCTTAGTCAATATGGATCAAATAACATTGATGTAACAAAGCATGTAACGCCGACGTAAGCTAGCTAACTCACATCCTAGGCTATAAATATATATCATGTGATGCCGATGTCACGATACGGGTATAAATGTGGTGTGACCCAAGGCAAGAGGATTCTGGGCTTACTTGTATCTCTGAGCGAAGCTGCGGGGAGGTGGAGCTTGTGTCAACGTTCTCCTGTAAGAGAGAGCAAGCGAAGAGATAAGTTAGTGCAAGGTTATCATTATTGGCCAGTAAAGGGACAGGGCGGCGTAACAAATAAAACCATATGAACGTTCTGTGGCTCAGGTAGAGAAAAGAAAATGCCGTATCACATCCAGGAGGGTGCAACAACAGTCACAGGCGTCGACTGTGAGATCGCAGACTCCGCCCCGACAGGGGAGAGAGAGTGAAAGGAGGAGAGAACACGAGCAGTGTTTACATGTATATCGCCACACGTGCATACATACACCGGCCCATCCATGCACGCGCTATTATTGGCACGTGAAAACAAAGCTGGATAAACCTGCCAGACTTGAGTCGAGGTCCAGAACATGACTAGAGTGTTGGAGTGAGGTGCTATAGGAATCCCACCTATCCAAATACACAACAGGCGACTGGAATTACTGACCGGACGACAGATAGCAGAATGGCCACATACTGTATAACAACACCCTAACTCCACCCTCGTACGATACGTGATGACGTACGTCACTCAGGGAACACCTCAAGGTCATGAACCGTCTTGAAGTGCTTTGAAGATGTATTCAGAGGCGTATGTATGGCCATCCCGGACTAAAGCATTCAGCCTATAGCGTCGGGAGAAAGGGTGAGACTCAAACTAATTATAGTTATTGAGACGCACGGGAGAGAGAGGAGTGTGAGCATGAAGATGGATCAATGGCCCACCCAAAGTTCAGTGAAAACAGTGGGGGAAAAACCCAGACAGATCTGTGTCACCTCTCTGGACCCATAAATGTTGTGAGCTGCTCTGCTGCGTTTGTGTGTATGTGAGCGTGTGGGTTTGTGGGTGTGTGTGTTGGCTACAGCATCTGTTGTTGTTAAGGCCTATCCAGAGCGAGAAAGCGAGGGAGAGAGAGAGAGAGGGAGAGCGAGAGATCACTGTGCAAGACTGGGTTTCTGTACAGCATTTTGTGACTTCTTACATCAGCTGATGTAAAAAGGGATTTATAAATAAATGTGATATACACAAACAGTACAGCCCAGACATCAGAAGCTGAGGGCTTCTTAGTTTTTCTTTTTCTTAAATAGAACACTATTACCACGACTCCTTATAATTTCTAATCAAACAAAGATGAAACACTTGGAAGTAGGGAATTTCCCAGCAGTGGTTTCTAAGAAGCTTGGAGTAGAGCTGAATGCTGTCTGCTTGGTAACCTGTAGCAGGTCATTTTTCTGCTTATTACAGACTCAGTGTTCTGTAGCTTTGGTGACTTTTTCAGATGAATACCTTTTATATTACAGTTCTTGGAATAACAACAGTGTCACATTCTGACCTTTTTTTCCTTTGTTTTGTCATTATTTAGTATGGTCAGGGCGTGAGTTGGGGTGGGCAGTCTATGTTTGTTTTTCTATGATTTGGGTATTTCTATGTTTCGGCCTAGTATGGTTCTCAATCAGAGGCAGGTGTCATTAGTTGTCTCTGATTGAGAATCATACTTAGGTAGCCTGGGTTTAACTGTGTGTTGGTGGGTGATTGTTCCTGTCTCTGTGTTTGTTTTCACCAGATAGGCTGTTTAGATTTTCACGTTACGTTTCTTGTTTTGTAGTGTTCCTGTTTATCTTTTCATTAAACATGAATCCAAATAACCACGCTGCGCTTTGGTCCGCCTCTCCTTCAACTCAAGAAAACCGTTACAAACAGTGACCCTTCAGTCCCCTCTGCAGAGGAATGCCACATTACAGTTGGGCTGCATGGCAAACAATGCATGGCACGGCATCCCAAGCCGCTTCCTCCGAGCATGTGCAAACCAGCTGGCTGGAGTGTTTACGGACATATTCAATCTCTACATATTCCACTATCTTGTCCCCACTCGCTTTAAGAGGTCCACCCTTGTTCCGGTACCCAAGAAGGCAAAGATGACTATCGCCCCGTAGCACTCACTTCTGCCGTCATAAAGTGCTTTGAGAGGCCAACTAAGGACCATATCACCTCCACCTTACCTGACGACCTAGAACCACTACAATTTGCATACTGCCTGAACAGATCTACAGTTGACGCAATCGCCATTGCACTGCACACAGCCCTATATGATCTAAGAATGCTGTTCATCGACTACAGCTCAGCCTTCAACACCATAGAACCCAAGCGCCAAGCTCATCACTAAACTCAGGTCCCTGGGTCTGGACTCTTCACTGTTCAACTGGGTCCTGGACTTTCTGACAGACTGACCTCAAGTAGTGACGGTAGGCAACAACACCTCCGCCAAGCTGATCCTCAACACTGGGGCCTCACAGGGGTGCGTGCTCAGCCCATCCTGTACTCCCTGTTCACCCACGACTGCGTGGCCAAGCACCACTCCAGCTCCATCATCAAGTTTGCTGACGACGGCCTCCCGAGCGGTGCAGTGGTCTAAAGTACTGCATCGCACTACAGTTCCTCAGCATTCACATCATTGCCGATCTGAAATGATCCCTTCACACAGACATTGTGGTGAAGAAGGGGGAACAGTGCCTCTTCAAGCTCGGGAGGCTGAAGAAATTCAGCTTGGCCCCTAAGACCCTCACGAGCTTCTACAGATTCACCATCGAGAACATCCTGTTGGGCTGAATCACCGCCAAGTACGGTATTGCGCCGTCCGCACCCGCAGGTACAACGGTGGTACAGTGGAAGTATTTGGAGAGGACATGGGGCGGCATAACAAATTTCTTCCGCCGCCTTAGGAAGAAGAGACGTTGTTGCGCCCTCTTGACAAGACTGGTGGTGTTGTTGGTCCGTGACAAGACCTCTGTGATGTGGATGTCGAGGAACATAAAACTGACTATCTCTACTACAGTCCCATTGATGTGGATCGGGGCATGTTCCCTCATTTTTCAAAGAATTAATCAAAGAACAGAGTCCTATGATATTTCTGAAATCTGATAACTCAATCCCTTTCCTCCTCTCCATAGGACTAATAGGGCTTGACAGTGAAACCATGGAGATTTGCCTTCAGTGTTGTGCTGAGCCGTGATAACTCTTACTGGGGTTTGGATGCGGATTTGGTTTTGGTTTTTGTGTTCGTTTTTCTTGTCATGACTAAGGACAGATTATCTACAATGAGCACTGAGTATTCTGTTGGGGCATGTGTGGGAAATCCACAATGCTACTCAGGAAGTGGTATGTGAAACGCACGGTGGCAGCCAATCAGAGAGGTTAAGCTTAGGGTGGATTCATCATTTCCACCAATGAGAGATAGCTAGATAGTAAGACTCACACTTTCTTCAGGGAGGAGGATACAGGAAATAAAGGGGGATTCTACATAAGCTTCCTGGTCAGTCGTAAACACCACACCCAGATGAGCAGGCCTTGGACAGGGGATGAGTGAAACTGTTCCTAGATCGGTCCCTGGACTACATCATTTCCCAGAAGTCATCTGGGAGGAGGAAATTACATTGGGAGGATTGGCTGTTTCTCAATGTCCTTTTCCTCTGCTGAAAACATATGGAGAGATTACAATTGGAGGAAGTGTGACAGAGAGAACTGTCTGTCTTTCTGTCCCTGTCAGTACTTTTCCTTATTTCCTAAATACATTTACATTGAGTGTACAAAACATTCGACTTGACCGGATGAATCCAGGTGGAAGCTATGATCCCTTATTGATGCCACCTGTTAAATCCACTTCAATCAGTGTAGATGAAAGGGGGGGAGACAGTTTAAATAAGGCTTTTTAAAGCCTTGAGACAATTGAGACATGGATTGTGTATGTGTGCCATTCAGAGGGTGAATGAGCAAGACAAACGATTGGTGCCAGGCGCACCAGTTTGATTGTGTGAAGAACTGCAACACTGCTGGGTTTTTCACGCTCAACAGTTTCCCATGTATATCAAGAATGGTCCACCGCCCAAAGGACATCCAGCCAACTTGACACAACTGTGGAAAGCATTACAGTCAATATGGGCCAACAGAGTCCATGCCCAGATTAATTGAGGCTGTTCTCCGGGCAGAACGGTTGCATCTCGATATTAGGAAGGTATTCATAATGTTTTGTACACTCTGTGTAAAGTGAGTGTGCTTTTTAGAGTAAGTTATTCAGAGGTGATATAAGCCAGCTATAAACCTTCCTAGCCTGAGGGCAGTGTAAGTACAGCTGAAGTGCTACGAAAGTAAATGGCTTAGCCTTCGGGCCCTACACTTACTGTATATCACTATGGTTACACCAGGGGCCAGCCAGCCTGGCTTTCTTCTAGTACAGTTTCTGTCTGTCCCCTAGCCTCTCTGGTATTGCGCTTCAGGGAAGTTGTGGTAGGTGTCCGGAAGTTTCTCCCTCTGTAAATCAAGGAGTTGGTAAGAGCTGGTCAACAGAGTGAACAGAATGTTCATCCAAGAGAATAAGGGGATTCACATAAACCAGGGAGCAGGGAGCACCAAGCCAAGGACATAAAACTCTAGTTACTCTGACTTAGGGGGACCTGTAGTCCTTTTGTTCCTGTGGTACTACACAGTCCTATGCATACAGTGCCTGTGCTGTTTGAGATGAGTCGCTTTGAATAGAGAGGAATATATCTGCGAGGCAAGCAGAACCTTGGCCGTCTGTCGTCACAGACTCAGACACACACTCGGCAGGGTTTGGTGTTTTCTTGCTATCTGATTGTCTTTGATGCCCACTCCCCTGTTACGGGTGTCAGGTGATATGCCCGTCTCAGCCACATTGGTGTATGGGCACTGTGCCCGCTGACTACACAGACGTATAGCTCTGCATCATCTCAGCGCCAGCCTGACACGCACACACACACACGCATTAGCACAAACACACAAATAAACACACGCAAACATGTGCCCGCCGACCTCCGCTTCCAGCTCTCCTCCAAAAAAAAACAGATAGAAGAGCCCCACAGAGACAGGAGCACAAAGCCACCCTCAGTTCATACTCCTCCTTCTCCAAGATGCAGGCACAGACAGGGAGAGAGAGAGAGAGAGAGAGAGGGAGAGAGAGGAGGGAGGGGGATTCAATCAAAAACAAACAAACAAACCCACATCCCCTCTCACTTTCAACAATATTAATTCCGGCCGCTCCAGAAATGCAAAACAATCTCCTAGAAAAGGCACATAAGCCAACAACTGTTTTCCTGCCTTGTGCATGTCAAATATGAGAAGTAGTGGAGCGGTGACATAGATTTTGAGTGAGCAAGAATATCGAGGGTTCAGCGGGAAATAAGAGCCAGAGAAGTTGACGTGCTATGTTTCAGAGAAAGGATATCAAACAAATAGAACTGTGCCTGTGTGTTTGTGTTGGACTCCGAAGTTTGTGTTTCAAATGTGTTTTATTGTGAAGCAACAGGATCAAGTTTGCAAGATGAATTGTGGACTCTGAAGTGTAGGTCTCACTTACACACACTCCCGGAGGGGAAGAATTCTCCTTTTTTTGAACCTCTGAAAACTGTCAGCATCAGCTGTGTGTGTCCCTGATTGTTTATACGTGACTGTATTGAATTAAAAGAGAAAGAGAGGGGAGAGAGAGGGAGCAAGAGAGATAAAGAAAGAGAGAGAGAGCACAGGGGACTGTAGCTAATGAGGATCACGATGTCTAACCTGAAAACAGAAGCCTGATTATCTGACAAGACTAAACCTGGAAGACACACACTTCTAAATCATGGCCAGCAGCCTTCAAAGACAGCGCAAAAAAAAAAAAATACACTTTTCAAAGGGCAGAGAAACTAAAACTCAATCTGCTGTGCTACCTTAGACCCAAACTTATAACGGGAAGGGAAGTGGTGAGAATGAGACACAAGAGCATACGTCCATACATACATCCATACATACGAGAGCATGCAAACTAACTATCAAAAGCCCCAGTACACGGCAGACCATATGTAGGAGCCACCACAGCCTGCTTTGGAAGCACATTGATGCCTGCTATGTGGGTAGTTAGACCAAGAAGTCCAGACCAGGAGGCCCAGGTCAGACCCGGTGAGAAACGTGGCATTTCCTGGAGGAAGACGTGGGAGCACCGGGGCCAGCTGGGGAGCCTGGCACCAGCACCAACCGAGAGAGACCGTTGGTTAATAAGACTGGGGATAGAGAGGCCGGCTTAACCAGTTAATCCTGAAAACATCACTGACAAACACATGGTTGTGTGGTCATGGACACACACACAGACACTCAATTGCAGATATTGCGAAAAGACACGCACACAAAGGAAATACAGGTCTATGGCAAGCATGCTGAACCGCAGCATGCCACAGTCCATCTACAGGAAAACGGTGCACAACCTCACACACACAGACTATATTATGACCATTGTGAGCCTCTATCCGCTTCCCTCCTGAGATGGCTTAAGTGTGTATTTTTGTGTGCGTATTGTCACTATGTTGGTATTCTCAGAGAGAAAAAAATTTTACTAGAAATGACCAGCCAGCGTCGTAAACCCGCACTCACTAATAAAGTTCATACAAATACGCACTATCAGTCTATAAATATCCCAGTTGCTGAGCAGCTAAGCCAAGAGTGAGTCAAACAATACAGCCACACCAAACATCTACAGACAAACCTCTCCTGATATGATAGTGCAGCGACAATGCCAACCCCTTTCTTTTGTTCAAACGACGTACAAAAGATTGACGCGTTGACTTTCCCGTCGGGTGCTTATTGTGCCTGAAAGATAATAGGCTTACGTAATAAAGAACTTTTAGAAAGTAGGAAAGCGAGACCAAACCCAGTCAGGTCATCTCCTAACATTGTCATAACATTGTTGACCCACTTTTAGAGAAATGAACCGAGTTCTCTTCGCCCATCCGTTATTTTGGGTAAAAAAACACTCCAGGCCACACTTGAACGTCAAAAACCAGATAAAAAGTATATAGAAATTATAATGGTCCTATACGCTTTCAAATAACTGCCCTTTTTGTGGCCCGCTAATTTCTTTAGACTAAGAAATCGGTCCCAAAACATTTTTGAAATCCTGATGTGGCCCTGGAGTCAAAGAGTTTGCCCACCCCTGCCCTACAAGGTTCCTATCTCCAGTATCGACCAACCCTTTCCACAGTGTCTTTCTGTGGATACGTCAGCATAAAATACCTCTGCGGCCATCCAGCACTAAGTGGATCTAAGATGATACCATAGACACATACATCCAACACTGATTACAGGGCTCGAGTTGATGTACTGAGAATCAAATCAAATCAAACTTTATTTGTCACGTGCGCCGAATACAACATGTGTAGACCTTACCATGAAAAGCTTAAATGCCATTAAAGAAAGAGTTAAGAAAATATTTACCAAATAAACTAAAGTAAAAAAGAATAAAAAAGTAACACATTAAAATAACAATAATGAGGTTATATACAAGGGGTACTGGTACCGAGTCAGAGTGTGGGGTACAGGTTAGTTGAGGTAATTTGTACATGTAGGTAGTTGTGAAGTGACTATGCATATATAATAAACAGCGAGTAGCAGCAGTGTGAAAAACAAATTGAGGGGGGGGGGCGTCAAATGTAAATAATCCGGTAGCCATTTGATTATTTGTTCAGCAGTCTTATGGCTTGGGGGTAGAAGCTGCTAAGGAGCCTTTTAGTCATAGACTTGGCGCCCGGTACCGTTTGCCATGCGGTAGCAAAGAAAACAGCCTGTGACTGGAGTTTCTGACAATTTTTGGGGCTTTCTTCTGACACCGCCTAGTATATAGATCCTGGGTGGCAGGAAGCATGGCCCCAGTGATGCTTTGGGCCGTACACACTACCCTCTATAGCGCCTTAAGGTCATATGTCGCGCAATTACCACACTGGGCGGTGATGCAACCAGTCAGGATACTCTCGATGGTGCAGCTATAGAACTTTTTGAGGATCTGGGGACCGTGCCAAATCTTTTCGGTCTCCTGAGGGGTAACAGGTGTTGTCGTGCCCTCTTCACGACTGTCTTGGTGTGTTTGGACCATGATAGTTTGTTGGTGATGTGGACACCAAGAAACTTGAAACTCTCGACCCGTTTCCCTACAGCCCCGTCGTTGTTAATAGGGGTCTGTTTGGCCCGCCTTTTCCTGTAGTCCACCATCAGCTCTTGTGTCTTGCTCACATTGAGGGGGAGGTTGTTGTCCTGGCACCACACTGCCGGGTCTCTGACATCCTCCCTATTGGCCGTCTAATCATTGTGGGTGATCAGGCCTACCACTGTTGTGTCGTCAGCAAACTTAATGATGGTGTTGGAGTCGTGCCTGGCCATGCAGTCGTGGGTGAACAGGGAGTACAGGAGGGGACTAAGCATACACCCCTGAGGGGAAACAAGTATTGAGGATCAGCGTAGCAGACATGTTGTTTCCTGCCCTTACCACCTGGAGGCGGCCCTTCAGGAAGTCCAGGATCAAGTTGCAGAAGGAGGTGTTTAGTCCCAGGGTCCTTAGCTTAGTAATGAGCTTTGTGGGCACTATGGTGTTGAACGCTGAGCTGAAGTCAATTAACAGAATTCTCACATAGGTGTTGCTTTTGTCCCGGTGGGAAAGGGCAGTGTGGAGTGTGATTGAGATTGTGTCCTCTGTGGATCTGTTGGGGCAGTATGCAAATTGGAGTGGGTGTAGGGTTTCTGGGATAATGGTGTTGATGTGACCAGCCTTTCAAAGCAGTTCATGGCTATCGACGTGAGTGCTACGGGGTGGTAATCAATTAGGTAGGCTACCTTTGCTTCCTTGGGCACAGGGACTATAGTGGTCTGCTTGAAAAATGTAGGTATTACAGACTCGGTCAGGGAAAGGTTGAAAATGTCAGTGAAGACACTTGCCATTTAGTCCACGCATGCTTTGAGTACACATCCTGGTAATCCATCTGGCCCCCACGGCTTTGTGAATGTTGACCTCTTTAAAGGTCTTTCTCACATCGGCCACCCAGAGCATTATCATACAGTCGCCCAGAACAGCTGGTGCTGTGTTGCTTGGATCGAAGCCAGCATAAAAGGCATTTAGCTCGTCTGGTAGGCTCGCGTCACTGGGCAGCTCGTGGTTCGGTTTCCCTTTGTAGTTCGTACTAGTTATCAAGCCCTGCCACATCCGGGCTACAGACAGGACAATAGAGAGACAAGAGTGAGACTGGGACAGGAATAGGTTTCAAAGCCTTCGACAAAAGTGGCTTTTCTATATAATGACAACAAGAAGATACCACTGTTTAATGCTCACTCTTGTTTAGAATGGCACCTATTAGAATCACCAGTGGAGCTTAACTGTTCTTGGCCAAACCAATCAATTTGAATCAAGCAGGAAGAGAAAGCCGCACAGTCAGTGGGTCTCTAAGGCAGCTAGGCAACTGTGTGTGATGGAGTTAATCCATAGCCCTCATTCTCCAAGAGGGGTGTTTGCTTAACCTATTGTGTTCTGGCTGCTCATAAAGCTAAAATGAAGACGGGGGACTAGCCGAGCAACGATCAGACAGGAAGAGGGTACACTGATAGTCATCACAGAGAGAGCCTGCATCAAGAGCTTATGGGGCTGTGTTCAAGAGCCCCACTTATGAAACACAGCCGAGATCCCACTGCTGTCATCAGGGCACAGGACAAGCCCCTGGGGTTGGGGTAAGTGTTTCACAAATCAAATTAACTAGCCGTTTTGTTTGGTTTGTGCAACACCCCCCCCCCCCCCCCACCCCGGAAAGTTTGATGTGTTGCAAGACGTCTGGAGGAGAAGTGAGGGAGAGAGACAAAATAAAGCAACATGGATCTTTATCAAGTATGTGATATTGAGACATGGTGAACTCATTATGAGGCTAACAGAAAGTGAGTTGAAGGGAACAAAAAGAGAAACACGAAGCGGCTATGGTTTTGCTCTAACGACAAATACTTAACCACAGCCATAAGCGGATTCCAAAGGGTTTTTCCAGGGGCAACTTCAGCTCTGTGATCTCAGTCAGTAGTCTACAGACCACTACTGCCTGCAGTGGTCCAAAAACTTCTCAGACTCACCTAGGGAAGTGGTCCTTAATCCTGGTCATGAAGACCCACGGTACATTAAAGACATTGATTAGTCGAATCTGGTCAGGTGTGTTGGTACTGGGATGGAACAAAAACATGCATGTCTTGTGGGTCTCCAGGACCAGAATTAAAGAACATTGCCCTATGGCCTTTCTCACTACAGAGGAAGAGTCTTCCAATGTCCACTGTCATGTTTGCTTGACCTCAACATACTTTTCTAGTCAGACTGTTAGGTTCAGGGAACGTTACAGCTACAGTGACCAGAGGCTAGTCCAGACCGGACAGGGAGGATCTTTGTGTGTTGCAGCAGGAGGGTGAAGAAGGGAGAGGAGGCAACATAAGAGAAGAAGCAAAGAAAGAGGAGAGATCCCAATGAGTGCCAGGAGAGAGAAAAGGCCAGGAGAGAAGCAGCGGGGTGGAAGTCCTCTGAGAACCACCCTGCTCGTACCCTTCAGCTGTGACAGACAACCCCTCCGTGAAAGGCCATGTCCCAGCGTGGACGTCTAAATGCCAGCCCATTTAATGTCCGTATCCGCCATTTTAACATAATGACCTTATCTAACTCACTCCTATTGCTCCTCGGGGAGATCCTAGATAGGGCTGGCTGGCAGCCACACTTTATATGGCACAATAATCCTTTCTCTCTGTCTTCCACTGCCCTGTCTCCCTCTTTAGCTCTACCCCTTCTACCCTTCTCCCCCTTTCTCTTCTCTCTCTCTCTCTCTCTCTCTCTCTCTCACGCTCTCTTTATTTCTTAATATTTTTGCTCCGGCTCTCTCTCTCTCTCTCTCTCTCTCTCTCTCTCTCTCTCTCTCTCTCTCACTCACACACTACTCTGTTCTCTCTCACACTATTCTGTTCTCTCTGTTCTCTCTGTTCTCTCTCTCTCTCTCTCTGCCCCTTCTTCCCTCGTTCCAGTTTTCCATAGCTATTGTGCCAAGGACATTGAGACCGTCTGTGAAGGTCCAGTCTAGACACATAACACCAGCTAGGGAGAGAGTGGAGCAACGGCAGCTGGCAAGAAAACTGTCCTGAAAACACTCAATACTATAGAATGTTTGCTATGTGCTTCTGTTTCAAGACTGGGGGCAAATCAGCATACATGCGCCTGGCCTGCAGCAAGGAGTCGCTAGAGCGCAGTGGGACAAGGACATCCCGGCCGGCCAAACCCCCCACTGGGCCAATTGTGCGCCACCTCATGGGTCTTCCGATCATGGCCGGCTGTGACAGCCTGGGATCAAACCCGGGTCTGTGCTGACGCTTCACACACCACAATGCAGTACCTTAGACCACTGCCCCACTCGGGAGGCATTGTACCCAGATGTTCACATTGTCATACCATCCGTCCTTCTCTCATCCCAGGATTTACAATATTACCTGTATAGCATACAAGTGGGTGCTAAAAGCGCAAGAAAAGCCCATTTGGCCTCTATTACCAAGACTGCTAACAATTAACACAAACTAATAACGGAATCATATAGACCATGTTAGCTAAATGCTAACAAGCGAAAACTAACAAACTAATTGCAAAGACAGGCAAATCCAGCTCATAAAGTTATACATAGCCAGTAGCTACCAAATGTCATTTTTGGTGAGTGAGTACATTTACACGCGAAAGTAAACAAGATAAATTGTTGCAAATGAGCAAAGTTGTGATGCATGCTTTTCTGGAGAAAGAGCAGCAGGTGTACACAGAGCAGACAGGAGACGAACAGAGGAGAAGAAAACGCTAGTAGGAAGCACAGGGGGGGGGGGGAATGGCAACTGTACAGATAAGTCACCCAGAGCTACTTGACTTCTGGCAGAAAGCCATTATCAGATATCTGATGGCAAAAATGTAGTAGAGAATAGCATACAATTTGAAGTCATCACCTGATGTGCGCCGCACATCAGAGACTCACCCGTAGATATGGACTCACCAGCTCCAGCCCGTTTTGCTATTGACAAACGAACACGTGACTGGCTCATCATGTAAAATGTGTAAAATGTGACCGGTGAAATGAAGGAAGCAACCTGCTTTATCTCCTAACGTATTGCACACGTTGCCTGCAAGTGTTAACTTAAAAGGCCGCTGCAAATATTCAAACCGATTGAAAAACATTTAAAAAAATTGTTTTGACTGTATTGAAAAATCATCCAGTGACTTTTTCTAAATACCCCAGTAAACGGTATGTACGGTATACCACCCAAGCCTAGTTCTGACACCATATCTTCTATGTTCTCTCTGTTCCTCCCCCTCTTTCCTTTCCTCTTTCTTGCCAAGTTGTGCAGGTGGGACAGACAGCTGCAGGCTCTCTTATCCTCCTTCTTCTCCTTTTCCTCCTCTTCCAGCTCTCCCTTTAAGAGATGCTCACTACACTTCCCTGACCAACTCCAGGCCGCCCGGGCCTCCAGGCCCCAGTCCTGTCCCATCCCAGGATGGAACCTTCCCAACCTTCCCAATACGTGCAGAGGTGACCCACTTCACTCATCTTCTCACACACTTGTAAGCACACACATGGAAACACAAAACACACACACCAGCTTTTCCCCAGCCAACAGGTCTGAGTAATGAATAGCAAAATCACGGTCCTATGTCAATCTACTATCCCCCATAGTAGAAAAGTTGACCTATTCTATTGGTCAGCTTGTCGAGAAAGAAATAGCTATTCCAAACAGACTCGGGGACAGTTGTGGGACAATAGATGCCAAATTCATACAACTAGTAGGCCTAGGTTAAATATATATATATTCTTAAAGCAATGCGTCTGAAGCAACAGATCAGAACATTTATCTTAAAATGGTTTTCTGTAAAACATTAAAAAGGTTACCTGTGACAGCGATGAAAATATCCATTAGAAATTTAGAAAGAAGGGAGATGCAACAACTGGGATATGTTGCTGATATGACTCGGATTGTGCCTTTGGCTACTGGACAATAAAATAAAGTTGATATGAAATAATTGTTTCCCGGGGGGCTCCCGAGTGGCGCAGTCGTCTAAGGGACAGCATTGCAGTGCTCGCTGTGCCACTAGAGGGCCTGGTGTAAGTCCAGGCTCTGTCGCAGCCGACCGTGAAAGGGAGACGCATTGCACGGCACACAATTGGACCAGTGTTGTCCAGGTTAGGGTTTGGCCGGCAAGGCTGTCCTTGTCCCATCGCGCTCTAGCGACTCCTGTGGTGGGCCAGGCGCATGCACGCTGACACGGTTGCCAGGTGTACGGTGTTTCCTCCGACACGTTGGTGCGGCTGGCGTCCGGGTTAAGCCGGCATTGTGTCAAGAAGCAGTTTGGCTTGGTTGTGTCGTGTTTCGGAGGACGCACCGCTCTCGACCTTCGCCTCTCCCGAGTCCGTACGGGAGTTGCAGCGATGAGACAAGACTGTAACTACCAATTGCATAACATGAAAATTGGGGAGAAAAGGGGTAAAATATATATTTTTTTATAATAATAATAATTGCCTCCATGGATATGGTCTGATTTTGGCTACGCTACATTGCAGCAAGGTAAGACATGCCTCAAAACACAGTGCATTTAGAAAGTATTCCGACCCCTTGACTTTTTCCACAGCATATTACATTACAGCCCTATTTTAAAATGTATTCGATTGTTTTTCCCTCATCAATCTACACACAATACCCCATAATGACAAAACAAAAACTGTTGTGTGCACATTTATAAAAATTTTAAAAACAGAAATATAACATTTACATAAGTATTCAGACCCTTTACTCAGTACTTTGTTGAAGCACCTGTTTCAGTCTTCCAGAGATTTGAGACTGGGACGGAAGTTCACCTTCCAGCAGGACAATGACCCTACGCATACTGCTAAAGCAACACTCGAGTGGTTTATGGGGAAACATTTAAATGTCTTGGACCGCAATCCAATTGAGAATCTGTGGTATGACTTAAAGATTGCTGTACACCAGCGGAACCCATCCAACTTGAAGGAGCTGGAGTAGTTTTGCCTTAACACTTGCAGTCAAAACCCCAAGAGACGTGCAGCTGTAATTGCTGCAAAGGTGGGATCTACAAAGTATTGACTTTGGGGGGTGAATAGTTCTGCACGGTCAAGTTTTCATTTTTTTGTCTTATTTCTTGTTTGTATCACAATAAAAAAATATTTTGCATCTTCAAAGTGGTTGGCATGTTGAGTAAATCAAATGATACAAACTCCCCAACAAATGTACAAGGAAACAAAATAGGAAAAATGCCAAGGGGGGTGAATACTTTCGCAAGCCACTGTATATTTTAAACCAAAAACTTTTAGACTTTTACTCAAGTAGTATTTTACTGGGTGACTTTCACTTTTACTTGAGTCATTTTCTATTTAGGTATCTTTACTTTTACTCAAGTATGACAATTGGGTACTTTTCCCACCCCTGTTTTCAGGAATAAAACCAAGAGAAATAACAGTATAATTCTGAGTACTGGATTTGTTTGTTTTCTAATGTCTATAGCTATAATGTAGCTAATTATATTGTCATTTCTATAGCCTGCTGAGCCCATATATCCTATGTTGTCTCTGTTCCTCCTCCTCTCTTTCCTTTCCTCTTTCTTGCCAAGTTGTGCAGGTGGGACAGACAGCTGCAGGCTCTCACATCTTCCTCCTTCTCCTTTTCCTCCTCTTCTAGCTCTCCCTTTCAGATATCCACTCTACACTTCTCTCCGACTGCAGGAAGTAATGTCACTGAGAACTGCACATTATATATATATATATATATATATATATATATATATATATATATATATATATATATATATATACACTGTATATAGGACCTTCCACCCCCACCTGGGATATGGATGCCTGACTAAGACCTAAGGGTCAACACATTAAATAAGTATCACCTAGGAGCATGAGCAGCGGTGTGCAGCGTTTTCCTTTCTGTTGTCCATGAGTTCGCCTTCAACTCCAAGCACTTGAGGAAAGTACCTGGATGTGCGTGTGTTCTTCAGCGTTTGTACATAATGTTTCTGCCATTGTTTCCTATGACCGAAAATAGCTTCTGGGTAGCGCTCACTAACCTCGGTTTTGATGAAGATTTATATTTGAATGAGTCGGCAGTATGGACATCCGGCTCACCTCGGACCAGACCCTAATCCCTGAGACTCGGAAAAGACGGCGTAAGAGAGGCTGACGTGCGGGCACCCTGACGGAACTATGTTGGCGAATAAATCATCTGCTTCTACCCTCTGTTCTATTGGTGAACGTACAATCACTGGGGAACACACTGGACCAGCTCCGTTCTAGACACACTGGACCAGCTCCGTTCTAGACTATCCTCTCAATTGGACCTGAAGAACTGGAATATCCTGTTTCTCTGAGTCGTTGCTGAGCAACAAGGACATGGATAATATACATCTAGCTGGTTTTTCTATGCATTGTCAAGACTGTATGGCAGTGTCGGGTAAGGTGTGGGGGGGGGGGGTCTCTTTGTCAACAACAGCTGGTGTGCGATCTGTAATATTAAGGAAGTTAGAATATCTTGTCATAAGCTGCAGACTATAGCATACTAAATACTATTTACAAAGAGAGTTTTCATCAGTAGCTGTCTATTTACAACCACAAATCGATGCTGGCACTAACACCACATTCAACGAGTTGTGTAGGGACACAAGCAAAAATAAAAAATGCTCATCTCGATGTCTACGCTCCTAGTGGTTGGTGATTTTCATTCAAGGAAACTGAAATCCGTTTTACCTCATTTCGACCAGCATAGGAGGAGAAAACTAGAGGAGAAAAAAACTCTAGATAACCTTTACTCCACAAGCAGAAATGCATACAAATTAGAGGTCAACCAATTAATCGGAATGGCCGATTTAATTAGGGCTGATTTCAAGTTTTCATAACAATCGGTAATCGGCATTTTTTGACACCGATTATGGCCAGTTACATTGCACTCTACGAGGAGACTGCATGGCAGGCTGACTACCTGTTACGCGAGTGCAGCAAGAAGCCAAGGTAAGTTGCTAGCTAGCATTAAACTTATCTTATAAAAAACAATCAATCTTAACATAATCACTAGCTAACTACACATGGTTGATGATATTACTAGTTTATCTAGCTTGTCCTGCGGTGCCTGTTAATTTATCCTTGAATCACAGCCTACTTCGCCAAACGGGTGATGATTTAACAAGCGCATTCACAAAAAAAGCACTGTTGTTGCACCAATGTGTACCAAACCATAAACATCAATACCTTTCTTTAAAATCAATACACAAGTATATATTTTTAAACCTGCATATTTAGTTAATATTGCCTGCTAACATGAATTTCTTTTAACTAGGGAAACTGTGTCACTTCTCTTGCGTTCTGTGCAAGCAGAGTCAGGGTATGTGCAGCAGTTTCGGCCACCTGGCTCGTTGCGAACTGTGTGAAGACCATTTCTTCCTAACAAAGACCGTAATTAATTTGCCAGCACTTTCCTGCGTTTGCCAGCAGCTCTTTTGGTGTGCTGTTTATGACTTCAAGCCTATCAACTCCCGAGATTAGGCTGGAAATACTATAATGCCTATAAGAACATCCAATAGTCAAAGGTATATGAAATACAAATGGTATGGAGAGAAATAGTCCTATAATCCCTAAAATAACTACAACCTAAAACCACCAGCTATCATATGTTCTCATGTTCTGAGGAAGGAACTTCAACGTTATCTTTTTTACATGGCAAATATTGCACTTTTACTATCTTCTCCAATACTTTGTTTTTGCAGTATTTAAAACAAATTGAACATGTTTTTATGTATTTGAGACTAAATTGATTTTATTGATGTATTATATTAAGTTAAAATAAAAGTGTTCATTCAAGTATTTTTGTAGTTGTCATTATTACCAATATACAGTGCCATGCGAAAGTATTTGGCCCCCTTGAACTTTGCGACCTTTTGCCACATTTCAGGCTTCAAACATAAAGATATAAAACTGTATTTTTTTGTGAAGAATCAACAACAAGTGGGACACAATTATGAAGCGGAACGACATTTATTGGATATTTCAAACTTTTTTAACAAATCAAAAACTGAAAAATCGGGCGTGCAAAATTATTCAACCCCTTTATTTTCAGTGCAGCAAACTCTCTCCAGAAGTTCAGTGAGGATCTCTGAATGATCCAATGTTGACCTAAATGACTAATGATATTAAATACAATCCACCTGTGTGTAATCAAGTCTCCGTATAAATGCACCTGCACTGTGATAGTCTCAGAGGTCCGTTAAAAGCGCAGAGAGCATCATGAAGAACAAGGAACACACCAGGCAGGTCCGAGATACTGTTGTGAAGAAGTTTAAAGCCGGATTTGGATACAAAAAGATTTCCCAAGCTTTAAACATCCCAAGGAGCACTGTGCAAGTGATAATATTGAAATGGAAGGAGTATCAGACCACTGCAAATCTACCAAGACCTGGCCGTCCCTCTAAACTTTCAGCTCATACAAGGAGAAGACTGATCAGAGATGCAGCCAAGAGGCCCATGATCACTCTGAATGAACTGCAGAGATATACAGCTGAGGTGGGAGACTCTGTCCATAGGACAACAATCAGTCGTATATTGCACAAATCTGGCCTTTATGGAAGAGTGGCAAGAAGAAAGCCATTTCTTAAAGATATCCATAATAAGTGTTGTTTAAAGTTTGCCACAAGCCACCTGGGAGACACACCAAACATGTGGAAGAAGGTGCTCTGGTCAGATGAAACCAAAATTGAACTTTTTGTCAACAATGCAAAACGTTATATTTGGCGTAAAAGCAACACAGCCCATCACCCTGAACACAACATCCCCACTGTCAAACATGGTGGTGGCAGCATCATGGTTTGGGCCTGCTTTTCTTCAGCAGGGACAGGGAAGATGGTTATAATTGATGGGAAGATGGATGGAGCCAAATACAGGACCATTCTGGAAGAAAATCTGATGGAGTCTGCAAAAGACCTGAGACTGGGACGGAGATTTGTCTTCCAACAAGACAATGATCCAAAACATGAAGCAAAATCTACAATGGAATGGTTCAAAAATAAACATATTCAGGTGTTAGAATGGCCAAGTCAAAGTCCAGACCTGAATCCAATCGAGAATCTGTGGAAAGAACTGAAAACTGCTGTTCAACAATACTCTCCATCCAACCTCACTGAGCTCTAGCTGTTTTGCAAGGAGGAATGGGAAAAAATTTCAGTCTCTCGATGTGCAAAACTGATAGAGACATACCCCAAGCGACTTACAGCTGTAATCGCAGCAAAAGGTGGCGCTACAAAGTATTAACTTAAGGGGGCTGAATAATTTTGCACGCCCAATTTTTCAGTTTTTGATTTGTTAAAAAAATTTGAAATATCCAATAAATGTCGTTCCACTTCATGATTGTGTCCCACTTGTTGTTGATTCTTCACAAAAAAAATACAGTTTTATATCTTTATGTTTGAAGCCTGAAATTTTGGAAAAGGTCGCAAAGTTCAAGGGGGCCGACTACTTTCGCAAGGCACTGTATATATAAAAATCGTCCGCTATCGGCATTGAAAAATCATAATTGATCGACCTCTAATACAAACCTCTCCCTCGCCCTTCATTTAGAATATCTGATCATAACACTATTCTTCTTATTCCTAATTACAAGCAAAAGCTCAAACAGGAAGCACCAGTGACACGCTCAATACGGAAGTGTTCCGATGAAGTGGATGGTAAGCAACAGGACTGTTTCGCTAGCACAAACTGGAATATGTTCCGGGTTCACCATATCAGCCACCTGCTTGATTAGAACTACCCTACGCCTTGACCTCTTTCCCCTCTGTCTCTCCAGATTAAATCTTGCAACTAGTGAGGTCTGGCCGCCCGCCAACTTGCCCACTCTATCTCACTCCCTCCTCCCATTTCCAGACCATCTCTGGAGACCTTCTCACATTCCTCACTTCCCTTATCAACTCATCCCTGACCACTGGCTGCATCCCCTCTGACTTCAAAATGGTCGGAGTCGCTCCCCCTTCCTCAAGAAACCAACACTCGACTCATTTGACGTCAAAAACTAAAACTAGACCTGTATATCTTCTTTCTTTCCAAAACACTTGGACATGCTGTCTCTGATCAACTCTCTCGTTATCTCTCTCAGAACAATCCTGACCCTAACCGGTCAGGCTTCAAGACGGGTCACTCGACCGAGACCGCTCTTCTCTGTGTCACGGACGCTCTCCACACTGCCAAAGCTGACTCTCTCTTCTTTGTTCTCATCCTCCTTGATTAATCTGCTGCCTTCAACAACGTGAACCATCAGATCCTCCTCTCCACCCTCTCAGGGCTGGGTGTCTGCACCATGTAATGTCACTAATGGTGTCCCCCAGGACTCGGTTCTAGGCCCTCTCCTCTTCTCTCTATACACCAAGTCACTCAGCTCCATCATATCCTCGCATGGTCTCTCCTACCGTTGCTATGCGGATGACACTCAAATACTTTTCTCCTTTCACCCTTCTGACACTCACAAACACCAAAACAGTTGTGTAGAGGGCACGACAACACCTCCGACTACTCAGGAGTCTGAAA
Source organism: Oncorhynchus masou masou (assembly GCF_036934945.1). Taxonomy (NCBI): domain Eukaryota; kingdom Metazoa; phylum Chordata; class Actinopteri; order Salmoniformes; family Salmonidae; genus Oncorhynchus; species Oncorhynchus masou. Next base: position 6,685,243 of record NC_088230.1, on the reverse strand, counting down.
TTATTTGGCATGGGCCCTCAGGTCCTCAAAAAGTTAGACAGCTGCACCATTGAGAGCATCTTGACTGGCTACATCACCGCTTGGTTTGGGAACTGCTTGGTGTCCGACCGCAAGGCTCTACAGGGGTAGTGCGTACGGTCCAGTACATCACTTGGGCAGAGCTCACTGCCATCTAGGACCTCTATATCTGTCTGTGTCTCCAGCTACCCAAGTCGGAATGTTCTCTCTGCTAGAGCACAGCAAGCGGTGTCAATGAACCAAGTCTGGAAGCAACATGACCCTGAAAAGCTTCTACTCCCAACCCATAAGACTGCTAGATAGTTAGTTCAATACTTAACCAAATAGCTACATGGTCAATCTGCATTGGCCCTTTTTGCACAAATACGTTTGACTGGCTACTATTTATTATCTATCCTGGTGCCTAGTCACTTTATTCCAAGTTATATGTACATATCTACCTCAACTATCTGGTACCCCTGCACATTGACTCGGTACTGGTATCCCATGTATATAGCCAAGTTATCGTTACTCATTGTGTATTTATTATTACTTGTAAAAATGATTTCTCTATTCCCTATTTCTCTGCATTTTTGGCAAGGGCCCGTAAGAAAATATTTCACTGTTAGTCTACACCTCTTGTTTACGAAGCACGTGAAAAATGATTGATATGTTTAAGTCGGCTCCCTCCTTTTAGGTTCAGGATGAGTAGACTGTACTGAGGTCAGTCTAGGCTAGATGTACCCAGTTTCCTGCTATTGGTTCTGGAAATGAGACTTTATAACTGAAATGATGCCATCTGTTTTCAAGAGGTCTAAACAGATACAAATCACTTTGAATAGTGTCATCATAGCACATTTATAAAGCTAGCGTATGAACACAACCCCCCCCCTCGCTCTCTCTCTCTCTGAGTGTTGTGTGTGTGTGTGTGTGTGTGTGTGTGTATAGACCCCCAGGGGTGCTCCGAGCAGCACAGGGGCAGAGCTGTGTTCGCTGCCAGAACCAACTGCATTCTTCAATACCTCCATCAGTAACGAGGCAACGCAGGAGTGCCATGCCCCACTACCCTACATCCCTGTGAACGTGAACCCCTAGAACACAACTAAGCACTTTCAGGCACTGGGGAGGCGGGAGGGCAAACTAACTGCTTTAGAAAAGAGTCACAAACACAAAACACTCGCTCGCTCACTTTCCAAAGTAAACTCCCCCTACTTCCTGACTGACTTCCAGGCTGTTGGCAGCACACTGGACAATCACACTGTAAAGATACCAAGCCGATCCAAGAATGGTGTCACGCCCTGGTCGAAATATATTGTGTTTGTCTTTATTTATTTGGTCAGGCCAGGGTGTGACATGGGTTTATTGTGGTGTGTCTTGTCTTGGGGTTTTGTTAGGTATTGGGTGTGTGGTTTAGTGGGGGTATCTAGCATAGTCTATGGCTGTCTGGAGTGGTTCTCAATCAGAGGCAGGTGTTTATCATTGTCTCTGATTGGGAACCATATTTAGGCAGCATTATTCTTTGAGTATTTCGTGGGTGAATGTTCCTGTCTCTGTGTTTGTTGTCACCAGATAGGCTGCATAGGTTTTCACGTTCCGTTTGTTGTTTTTGTATTGTTAGTTATTTCATGTCGAGTTCCTTTTCATTAAAGAACATGAATAACCACCACGCTGCATTTTGGTCCGCTTGTCCTTCGACCGACGAGAACCGTTACATATAGGGTGTTTGAGGATATTATGAATTATAAAAGGAGATCTGAGAAAATGAAACATTTCCTCAGAATCTTGGCTCTCACTTCACATTTCTAGACTGTGTAAGCCTAGCCTAGTTGCTGCAGGTCTATATGGTGGGTTTCCTGTTTTGATGGGACTCAGGTATACTCCACTGCAGTAGTAAATTATGGTTGGTGGGAACTCAGTTCTCTTGTATTCCAGTAGGGTTCGTGGACTTGAGTTTGTAGGGACATGCAACAGTATGATCGGTGTTTGTGGGTACTTAGTATGTGACGTGATGTGATGAGTGTGTTTGTGGGGACGTACCATGTCGAGGTCCTGGGACACACGTCTCTTGCGTAGCTCCTCCATGCGGTCGCTTACGTCACTGAATGAGGTGTTGTAGTACTCTGAGTACTCCTGGGCCAGGTCATCAATGTTCCCCAGAGAACCATCCTACACAACACACACATACACACAAAGAGAGAGAGTGGTTAGTCATTCAGAAGGACAGACAGAGTAAGAAAACATCGGATTCAGAGGGAGAGAATAAAAGAAGGCCATATGTTTGCACTGGAATGGAAGAAAGAAATTGTATGTTGGGAATACACTTGCAGATTCACACTGATTACTCAATTTGAGGGCCCAAAATGGCACCAAAGCCTTTGTCTGGACGAATAACATTGGTTTCACTACTGTATACAGTGTATAAGATTCAAGCTGAGCCAATCCCTTCAGTAAGCTCCACCCTCCCCCCACTGCTTCCACCTCCACAGTACAGTAGTCCGGGTGAGGGAAAAGGGACTGACTAACAACCTCAGCTCCCCATCTGTCTCTCACTCTGGGTGAAGCACAGCTTAATAAAACCCCTGTCACATACGCTTGTAATTAGTTCAGCTAGCATGGCCGGGCACGGCGGTGCAGTGTGGCGGGCGGTGTGCAAGAGAACAAAAATCGAATTACTCGCACGCCACTTCTTCCTTTGGCTGCCACTCTAGGGTAAGATTATTAGCTAACGCAGTGGTGCTACTGAGGGAGGGCAAGTCTGTTAGAGATGGATCAGGTTAGAGCTTCCAGCACATTTACCAATTAGCTCTGTGGGCTATACTAGCTATGACCTGTTGCGTAGGAGATGAGGAAGGAGAAAGGAAAGGAGAAGGAAAGTAAATCAGTATGATTTGTGGAAAACAAAGACCTTTAAACAAATTCCTGTCGAGATGAAGAGTGTCTGGGTCAGTGTGTTTCCGTTTGTTTGTTTCTCTGTTAGAGGCCGGTGTGCTATGCATGTGGTGTATGTGTGCTGTGTGTACATGCCAGTGTGTTTCTCTACTAGCCCATAGCCTCCACGGTCCATTAAGCCTAAGGCCTCCAGCTCCACCTGACACACACACACACACAAACACACACACACACACGCACGCACGCACGCACGCACACACACACACACACACACACACGCAGTGTCTGGAAAGGGAGTGCAGCACAACCCTGCCATTCATACACATCTGTTTACCCTAGAGGTCGTCCGGTTATGATTTTTCAATGCCGATACCGATACCGATTATTGGAGGACCAAAAAAAGCCGATACTGATTAATCTGACGATTTTTAAAATGTATTTGTAATAATGACAATTGCAACTATACTGAATGAACACTTATTTTTAACTTAATATAATACATCAATAAAATCAATTTAGCCTCAAATAAATAATGATGCAAAAACAAAGTGTTGGAGAAGAAAGTAAAAGTGCAATATGTGCCATGTAAGAAAGCTAACATTTCAGTTCCTTGCTCAGAATATGAGAACATATGAAAGCTGGTGGTTCCTTTTAGCATGAGTCTTCAATATTCCCAGGTAAGAAGTTTTAGGTTGTAGTTATTATAGGAATTATAGGACTATTTCTCTCTATACCATTTGTATTTCATTAACCTTTAACTATTGGATGTTCTTATAGGCACTTTAGTATTGCCAGTGTAACAGTATAGCTTCCGTCCGTCTCCTCGCTCCTACCTGGGCTCGAACCAGGAACACATCGACAACAGCCACCCTTGAAGCAGCGTTACCCATGCAGAGCAAGGGGAACAACTACTCCAAGTCTCAGAGCGAGTGACGTTTGAAACGCTATTAGCGCGCACCCCGCTAACTAGCTAGCCATTTCACATCGGTTACACCAGCCAAATCCCCGGAGTTGATAGGCTTGAAGTCATAAACAGCGCAATGCTTGAAGCACAATGAAGAGCTGCTGGCAAAACGCACGGTAGTGCTGTTTGAATGAATGCTTACGAGCCTGCTGCTGCCTACCACCGCGCAGTCAGACCTCTCTATCAAATCATAGACTTAGTTATGACATAATAACACACAGAAATACGAGCCTTAGGTCATTAATATGGTCAAATCCGGAAACGATCATCTCGAAAACAAGACGTTTAATCTTTCAGTGAAATACGGAATCGTTCTGTATTTTATCTATAAGTCTAAATACTTCTGTTTCATTGCACAACCTTCAATGTTATGTCATAATTACGTAAAGTTCTGGCAAATTAGGCGGCCCAAACTGTTGTATATACACTGACTCAGCGTGCAATGAACGCAAGAGAAGTGACACAATTTCACATGGTTAATATTGCCTGATAACCTGGATTTCTTTTATCTAAATATGCAGGTTTAAAAATATATACTTCTGTGTATTGTTTTAAGAAAGGCATTCATGTTTATGGTTAGGTACACATTGGAGCAACGATACACACCGCATCGATTATATGCAACACAGTGTAGTTAACTAGTGATTATGATTGATTGATTGATTGTTTTTATAAGATAAGTTTAATGCTAGCGAGCAACTTATCTTGGCTTACTGCATTCGCGTAACAGGCAGGCTCCTCGTGGAGTGCAATGTAATCAGGTGGTTAGAGCGTTGGACTAGTTAACTGTAAGTTTGCAAGATTGAATCCCTGAGCTGACAGGGTAAAAATATGTCGTTCTGCCCCTGAACGAGGCAGTTAACCCACCGTTCCTAGGCCATCATTGAAAATAAGAATGTGTTCTTAACTGACTTGCCTCGTTAAATAAAGATTAAATAAAGGTGTAAAAAAATAAATAATAATATATAAAAAAATCTGCCAAATTGGTGTCCAAAAATACAGATTTCCGATTGTTATGAAAACTTGAAATCGGCCCTAATTAATCGGTCATTCTGATTAATCGGTCGGCCTCTAGTTTACACACATTAAATACAACTCCCAGTTTAAAAATACACATCACTAAAGTCTTCACTATCTGTATTTTAGGCATTCATTCAAATTGAAAGTCCAAATAATAGATACGGCCAACCATAATTGTTTCCTGGGTTTGGTATGCTAACATGCAGACCTAACATGCCCTTTAAACCCCATACCCAAACACCCTCTTCCGGACAGGGGGACTTTCAGCTCTCTGCTGGGTTCCTGTCTTTGTGTGGAAGTGTGGTGTGTTTCCTCATACATAAACAAGAAAGACCTTATTCAACAGAATACACAAGCCCCAAAGGCCTTGTTGGAAATGACAATAAAGATGCAGAACCTGCTGGTGCCTAGTGTATTTCTTTACCAGGAAACCAGAGGGAGAGAATCAACTAACTCATTGGTCTTGGACAGCCTCTCTCTGAAGCGTTTGGACTCATAACTACTTAGTAGGGCTGGGTAATATATTGAATGAATTTGATGAATTCAAATGTATGTGTCGCGCGACATTCCAAATGCCTGTATCGCAATAATTGTTTATTATGAGGTAGTACCCAGTCACGCTGTGTTTGTTTACAAGCACACAACGACAAGAGACCGGAGTCTTGTGAGTCACCCACCGGGTGATCTAGTTGCAGTGTGGAATTCACAAATGAATATTTAGCAGCTAGATATTGTATCATTATTAAGGTAACTGTCTAAAAGTTGCTAAATGCTCTGCAGTTGTGCATTTGGTTTGCTCAGAAGCTCGTTGGCTATCTTGCCGGTAAAAACAGAGAATCCCCTCCTGGATCAAGAGCCTTTCTGTTTAATATTAGTTTTGTGCAGCAAACTGTGAGTAGCATTTTGTTGCTACTTGTATAACTTTATGAGCTGGGATTTTTATCCTGAAAATGGTTTCGGTCAGAGACTGTATAAAATGTTCACACTATGTTCATTAGCATTTATTTAGCATTCCATATGGAATTTTGCTAACCTTTCGGATTACAAAAGCTCAGTGGGGTTTTACTGAATATCCCGGTATGGCAGAAGGTCGGTATGAGGGTATGACAATCTGGATACTGTCCAAGCCTAGCGGTGAACAGCAATCTTTCCACAGATTTTCAATGGGATTCAAGTCTAGGCTTTCGCTGGGCCACTCAAGGACTTTCACATTCTTGTTCTAAAGACATCCCAGCATTGCTTTGGCTTGGGGTCATTGTCCTGTTGGAGCATAAATCCCCCCCCCCAGTCTAAGGTTGTTCTCACTCTGAAGCAGGTTCTCATAAAGGATTTGCCTGTATTTGGCTCCATTCATTGTTCCTTCTACCTTTACCAGTCTACCAGTCCCCGCCACTGAAAATCATCCCATATCATGATGCTGCCACCACCATGCTTCACAGTAGGGATGCTATTAGATGGGTAATGAGCTGTGCCTGGTTTTGTCCAGACATAGCGCTTTTCATTCAAGCCAATGAGTTTCATTTTTGTCTCATCAGACCACAGAATCTTTTGCCTTTATGCTCTCAGAGTTTTTCACGTGCCTTTTTGAAAACTCCAGGCGTTCTGTCATGTGTCTTTTTCTCTGGAGTGGCTTCTGTCTGGCCACTCTCCCATAAAGCCCAGATTGGTGAAGTGATGTAGAGACTGTTGTCCTTCTGGTAGGTTCTCCCATCACAGCCAAGAAACTACTGTATGAAGTTCAGTCAGAGTGGTCATTGGGTTCTTGGTCACCAGCCTGACCAAGGTCCTTCTTGCCTGGTTGCTCAGTTTGGTCATTATATAGACATGTATCTTTCTTTCTAAATCATGTCCAAACAATTGAATTGGCTACAAGTGGACTCCAATCAAGTTGTAGTGACATCTCAAGGACGATCAAAGGACATTTGATGCACCTGAGCTCAATTTGTGGTGTCATAGCAAGGGATGTGAATGCTTATGTAAATTAGACATTTCTGTATTTAATTTTCAACAAATTTGCAAACATTTCTAAAAACATGTTTTCACTTTGTCATTATGGGGTATGGTGTGTAGATGGGTGATAAAAAAATATTTAATCCATTATAAACCCAGGCTGTAAAATGTGGAATTTGTCAAGTGGTATGAATACTTTCTGAAGGCACTGTATATCACAAATTGCCCATTAGTTTGAAAAAATGTTGATATGCTTTTTAGGCCATATCACCCAGCCCTCATACTTAATTATGAGTTCCATAACTCTATCCTCTGTTGACATGATAGACATCTCCTCCATAGCAGTGATGGCCAATCGTTCAATATTCATCCATGTTGATCTAGTCAGTGCCTGGTTTGGTGAGTGGTCAGCATGTATGGAGTCACTCTGTGAGGAGTGAACAGTCTCTCTGTCTGTCTCTCTATGGTCGTCTGAACGGGACCCAGTATTTCCATGCCAGCCTGGTATGAATGGGGCACTGTGGAGGCAGTGTGCCACACACACACAACGGGCAGGCACACACACACCCTGAGGGATGCAGAGAGGGGCTTCTTCTGAGAGGGCTATTGAAAACAATAGACGATTAAAAACAAACGAGTCTGAGCCACACTGTGGAAAAACACAAACCGGAAGTGAATTTTAAACATCGCCCATCGGTAATGCATTAGACATTAACAACAGTGTATTTAAATGAGTCGCAGACAGAGGCCCTGAGTCAAAAAGCCAGATTGTTCTGCTCTATTTTTCCTCCTCACTCTGCCTCCCTGACTAGAATATATTCCTTAGAACCTCCAGCTACGTCCAGGCTGTGACATATGGTTAGAGATGGCTGATATTCCCTATGGAGCCCTCCCTCCCTCGCCGGGAGGGAGGCACATGCTTTCCCTCACATTCCTCACACTCTTATTAGAGACTAGCTACAGTACTGCCTAATCACCACAAACATGCCACAATCGATCCAGAGTTAAGCCTACCATGTCCACGAGGGAGACCGAGACAGACAGACCCAGCCAATACAGTTGCATTCACTGTGTCTGTTCATGTAGAACGCCTGATTACAACTCACCCAGATCATCAGTAAATTCGGGCTCTTCGCTGGCCATGGCAGAACACTGACATTCCTGTCTTGCAGGAAATCACACACAGAACGAGCAGTATGGCTGGTGGCATTGTCGTGTTGGAGGATCATGTCAGGATGAGCCTGCAGGAATGGTACCACATGAGGGAGGCGGATGTCTTTCCTGTAACGCACAGCATTGAGATTGCCTGCAATGACAACAAGCTCAGTCCAATGATGCTGTGACACACCACCACAGACCATGATGTTCCACCTCCAAATCGATCCCGCTCCAGAGTACAGGCCTCAGTGTATCGCTCATTCCTTCGACGATAAATGTGAATCCGACCATCACCGCTGATGAGACAAAACTGCGACTTGTCAGTGAAGAGCCATTTTTGCCAGTCCTGTCTGGTCCAGCGAAGGTGGGTTAATGCCCATAGGCGACGTTGTTGCTGGTGATGTCTGGTGAGGACTTGCCTTACAACAGGCCTACAAGCATTCAGTCCAGCCTCTCTCATCCTGTTGCGGACAGTCTGAGCACTGATGTCGGGATTGTGCGTTCCTCGTGTAACTCAGGCAGTTGTTAGTGCCATCCTGTACCTGTCCCGCAGGTGTGATGCTCGGATGTACCGATCCTGCGCAGGTGTTGTTACACGTGGTCTGCCACTGCGAGGACGATCGGCTGTCTCACAGTACGGACATTGCAATGTATTGCCCTGGCCACATCTGCAGTCCTCATGCCTCTTTGCAGCATGCCTAAGGCACGTTCACGCAGATGAGCAGGGACCCTTGGCATCTTTCTTTTGATGTTTTCCAGAGTCAGTAGAAAGGCCTCTTTAGTGTCATATGTTTTCATAACTTTTCATTAATTGCCTACCGTCTGTAAGCTGTTAGTGTCTTAACGACCGTTCCACAGGTGCATGTTCATTTATTGTTTATGGTTCATTGAACAAGCATGGGAAATGGTGTTTAAACCCTTTACAATGAAGATCTGTGAAATTGTTTAGATTTTTGCGAATTATCTTTGAACGACAGGGTCCTGAAAAAGGAATGTTTCTTTTTTTGCTGAGTTTGTTTGTTTTCATTTTTTTCAATCATAACTCAGTATCTCAATCGGTGCCCTTCAATCCAACATAAACCACCGTGATGAAACATTTACTTGAGGCTCTCATTGTGCCAGAGCTGCAACCCTTTACTGATAAGGCCTGTTCTTTGGAGGGAAATCTGGGTGTTGCAATTCAACCCCTCTCATGGATACATTCAAGGTCCTGATTTCCCCGAGCAGTCAATGTTATTAGTCTATGAGGACAAATACCTCATGAGCCAGCAAGATGTTCTTTCTGTCATTTTTTGAGAAACCCCCCAACAAAAGCAGCAATAATGTTTACTCCACAGCTGAAATAACCCCCGTTGTAAATAGCACACCAAGCCATTTCTGTCAGAGTTATTGAAGAATTCCATAACCAGCATGCAGGGCTAAACTCTGTTTGCTGACTCACCTCTTTGGTCCTCTTGCATGCTAAACTAACTGCCAAATTAGCTACAGTACTAATCTCTTACTTTAGAGTTCTCTCTCTGTCCTTCTCTAAAAGCAGTGCCTGTTATTTGTCATGGCAGCAGAAGGTTCCAGAGGTCTCTAAACCATTAACTTCAGATAAAGTGTTTGTTATTTGTCATGGCAGCAGAAGGTTCCAGAGGTCTCTAAACCATTAACTTCAGATAAAGTGTTTGTTATTTGTCATGGCAGCAGAAGGTTTCAGAGGTCTCTAAACCATTAACTTCAGATAAAGTGTTTGTTATTTGTTATGGCAGCAGAAGGTTCCAGAGGTCTCTAAACCATTAACTTCAGATAAAGTGTTTGTTATTTGTCATGGCAGCAGAAGGTTCCAGAGGTCTCTAAACCATTAACTTCAGATAAAGTGTTTGTTATTTGTCATGGCAGCAGAAGGTTCCAGAGGTCTCTAAACCATTAACTTCAGATAAAGTGTTTGTTATTTGTCATGGCAGCAGAAGGTTCCAGAGGTCTCTAAACCATTAACTTCAGATAAAGTGTTTGTTATTTGTCATGGCAGCAGAAGGTTCCAGAGGTCTCTAAACCATTAACTTCAGATAAAGTGTTTGTTATTTGTCATGGAATCAGAAGGTTTCAGAGGTCTTTAAACCATTAACTTCAGATAAAGTGTTTGTTATTTGTCATGGCAGCAGAAGGTTCCAGAGGTCTCTAAACCATTAACTTCAGATAAAGTGTTTGATATTTGTCATGGCAGCAGAAGGTTCCAGAGGTCTCTAAACCATTAACTTCAGATAAAGTGTTTGTTATTTGTCATGGCAGCAGAAGGTTCCAGAGGTCTCTAAACCATTAACTTCAGATAAAGTGTTTGTTATTTGTCATGGCAGCAGAAGGTTCCAGAGGTCTTTAAACAATTAACTTCAGATAAAGTGTTTGTTATTTGTCATGGCAGCAGAAGGTTTCAGAGGTCTTTAAACAATTAACTTCAGATAAAGTGTTTGTTCAGATCCTAGCTTTAGGAACACATTCCTGACAGCACTGTTTGTCATACTGGTTGTATGTTGTTCTGTTCAAGCTGTGGACAACACTTTTGTCAGTGACAGGACTAGCCTTGAGACTAGCTAGACATCTTCTAGGACAGTGGTTCCCAACTTCAGTCGTTGAGTACACCCGATAGTACACATTTGTAGTGTAGCCCTGGACATGCACACCTGATTCAACTTGTCAACTAATCATCAAGCCCTCAATGAGTTGAATCAGGTGTTTATATTTCTGGGGCTACAACAACAATGTGTGCTGTTGTGGGTACTCAAGGACTGGAGTTGGGAATCACTGCTGTAGTGACAAATGAAAATGGCCCTTGTGTATCTGATGTAACGATAGAACGACAATGGTACCATCAGTTACATTTGTTACCTGTTCAGAACACTATAGGGCGGAGGTTAAAGAAACCCTCTCACTCACTTGAATCCTTTTCATGATTCATTTAAAATGGGAGTGAGTGAATTAACAACTGGCTCCCGTTTCCTCCTCGTGGAACACACCGTCCCCAACCCCAGCCCCAAGAGACCGGCCAGGCTGGCGGTGCCCACACAACTTCTCCCTACAATGGAGGGTAAACGATCTCTCGCTCCACTCCTCCCTCCAGGCTTTAGTAGAGGGGGACAATGGCCTCCGCCCGTGCTAATGCACCTGTCCCACCCATACACCCCTACTAGTAGTGCGCGGGTCAACTGTTTGTTCACTGGCACCCACCTGCAATTGCTAGTAAACCATCTACAACCGCCAGACTAAATGTTCAAGAAAATATGTTTATGTGGCAGAAAGATTTTTTGACAGGTCATGCAGGATTTTTTTTGCCTGATAAGTTTCTGCTTATAATTCCCAACATTTTGGTAGGCTATTTGTTATTCAACTTGCCTATAATTAGATACATTCAGCTTTTTTTTCTGTCATTATACGTATGTTACCCTAGAAGACTAAATAAACTCTTGCTCACCAGAATAATGCCATAAATGGATAGAATGAATGCTTCAATCTAGTTAACATCGGTAAAGTTCCCTGTGATCTCTGATTCTTTCGTGGAGAAAAGACGTTTAGGGACCAAGGGACAAAATGCAATAACTTAACAACAAAAAAATGGGAAAGATTGTTTGTGCAAAATTTCCAAGTGACATCGGTTTGACTGGTTGTAAGGAAATAGAAAGCTGTGAAATCGATCCAATATGCTGAAAAATCATCCCTCCACTCCTGTTCCCAAGTCAAACTTTTGCCTACATTTGTTGCATAATTTTAGTGTAAGAAATTCTACATGAGTTAATAGTAAGGCTATGTGAGAGGTTATAGACCTACAGTCAGTGTCCAGATTTTTGTTTCCATTTAACCCATCTGAACAGTAGGCTACAATTCCCTTGAAGTGCCATAGGCCTGTTTGAGTCCCCGTCTTGTGACAAATTTGTATATCACCTCACAAACATCACGCATAACATAGCTGGCAGCACTGCTATCATTCTCTTTTACACCTTCACCAAATCTTTCCCAACCATTACTTTTCTGGCCGTCCCTTCTCTTCAATCTAAAGTCTCCATTTATCCGATTTTCTCGTACTGAGTCAAACTCCGACATTGGCCTTTTTGCTTCTGTGGATCGACATGAACCTTTTCAGTCCAATCCCAAAAGCATTTGGTGCACATACAGTGCCTTGCAAAAGTATTCACTCCCCCTTTGCGTTTGTTCCTATTTTGTTGCATTACAACATGTAATTTAAATGGATTTTTACTTGGATTTCATGTAATGGACGTATATAAAATAGTCCAAATTGGTGAAGTGAAATTTAAAAAAATCACTTGTTTCAAAAAGGTATAATAATAAAAAAAAAAAAGTGGTGCGTGCATATGTATTCACCCCTTTACTATGAAGCCCTTAAATAAGATCTGCTGCAATCAATTACCCTCAGAGGTCACATAATCACTTAAATAAAGTCCACCTGTGTGCAATCTAAGTGTCACATGATCTGTCACATGATCTCAGTTTATTTACACCTGTTCTGAAAGGCCCCAGAGTCTGCAACACCACTAAGTGGCACCACCAAGCAAGCGGCACTATAAAGACCAAGGAGCTCTCCAAACAGGTCAGGGACAAAGTTGTGGAACAGTACAGACCAGGGTTGGGTTATAAAAAAATATCACGGAGCACCATTAAATCCATTATTAAAAAATGGAAAGAATATGCCATCACAACAAACCTGCCAAGAGAGCCCACCAAAACTCACGGACCAGGCAAGGAGAGCATTAATCAGAGAGGCAGCAAAGAGACCAAAGATAACCCTGAAAGAGCTGCAAAGCTCCACAGCGGAGATTGGAGTATCTGTCCATAGGACCACTTTATGCCATACACTCCACAGAGCTGGGCTTTACGGAAGAGTGGCCAGAAAAAAGCCATTGCTTAAAGAAAGAAATAAGCAAAGACATTTGGTGTTCGCCAAAGGGCATGTGGGAGACTCCCCAAACATATGGAAGAAGGTACTCTGGTCAGATGAGACTAAAATTGAGCTTTTTGGCCATCAAGGAAAACACTATGTCTAGCGTAAACCCAACACCTCTCATTACCCCGAGAACATCATGCTGTGGGGATGTTTTTCACCAGCAGGGACTGGGAAACTGGTCAGAATTGAAGGAATGACAGATGGAGCTAAATACAGGGAAATTCTTGATGGAAACCTGTTTCAGTTTTTTCCAGAGATTTGAGCCTGGGACGGAGGTTCATCTTCCAGCAGGACAATGACCCTAAGCATACTGCTAAAGCAACACTCGAGTGGTTTAAGGGGAAACATTTACATGTCTTGGAATGGCCTAGTCAAAGCCCAGACCTCAATCCAATTGAGAATCTGTTGTATGACTTAAAAATTAATGTGCAACAGTGGAACCCATCCAAGCTGGAGCAGTTTTGCCTTAAAGAACGGGCAAAATTCCCAGTGGCTAGATGTGCCAAGCTTATAGAGACATACCCCAAGAGACTTGCAGCTGTAACTGCTGCAAAAGTATTGACTTTGGGGGGGGGGGGGGGTAATAGTTATGCACGCTCAAGTTTTCAGTTTGTTTGTCTTATTTCTTGTTTGTTTCACAATAAAAAAATATTTTGCATCTTCAAAGCGCTAGGCATGTTGTGTAAATCAAATGATTCAAATCCCCCCACAAATCCATTTTAATTCCAGGTCACAAGGCAACAAAATAGGAAAAATGCCAAGGTTGGTGAATACTTTCGCAAGCCACTGTACAGTTAGGCCTTGAAGCTCAGGCTGATGCACTAATGCCAGATAGCTTAATATAATGAAAGAAACACATCAATGTAGCTTATAGATTTAAATTGCACAAAATGTTTACATTTATGGATTTTTAAGGTATTGTTTTCTCTTTATTCAATCTGCCCGCCACCCACCCGCCCTTTATCCGCCCTTTATCCACTCAATATTTGATGACTCTAAACCCACCCACCCCGCAGATATAACTGCAGGGACTGCAGTTATGAGTCAACCCGCACATCACTAACCCCTACACCTCAACCAGCAGCCCAGTCCAGGCTGGAGGAAAGACAGCGGCCAAGGGGAGGCGAGCCCCACCCCCTCCAGAGGTGTTTCCTGAGGATATCCTCCACAGCTCTGAGAGAAAAATCTGCCAGCACTGCCTGGCCCCTGACGCCAACAATAAGAGCCTGGACTGGGAGGGGTAGATCTGAGCTGATTTGGCCATTCTAGGCTCAAATGTGGCTAACCTAGGTTGGATGTGGCTATACTAGGCTGGGCTACGACAGACGGGGGGGGCTGAGGCTGACGCAGACTACACAATGCAACATGGGAGAAGGAAAAGCTCTTTGAACAAATGAAGGTTTCTGTTAAGTTGACCATATGTTGTCACAGATACAGTCGAGAGTTCTAAAATAGATGTGGGCTGAAGGGGCTCACTCTAATAAAACACATCAAAGGCTGAGGAACAGGAAAAGGGCATTCAGCATATGTGAAGTGTGAACTAGCCCTTGAGATGGAGACAAAACACACTCATACTGTATTGAGATCTGAACAACTTTACACTCCTAACAGATACTCCTTTCTCAACTAATAAAATGCGTTCTTGATGCTTAACTTTGAGTCAAACATCCCATGCAGATTGGGATGAAAGAGCTCTTTGAGACTGGTTGCCTGGGAGGACTGTCAGCTGTCCAGATATGTGATCAAATTAGAAGCTGACGCAGAATACAGCAAAATCACTGTTTGAACTAACTGCTATGCCAGCTAAAACAACATGGTATGAACTCAGACACCATTTGCAGTGGGAGGTATTAAAGGTGTACTAAATTGTGTACGATGTGCTGTTGAGAAGTGGTACTTCCACATATCCACCCATACACAGTTACGCCCTGACCTTAGAGAGACTTTAATTTCTCTGTTTTTGGTTAGGTCAGGGTGTGATTAGGGTGGACATTCTAGGTTTTCTGTTTCTATGTTTTCTATTTCTTTGTTGTTTTTTGCCATGTGTGGTTCCCAATCAGAGGCAGCTGTCTATCGTTGCCTCTGATTGGGGATCATATATAAGTTGGTATTTTCCGTTTGGGTTTTGTGGCGAGTTATTTTCTGTTTAGCTGTTTTGTTGCCTGACAGAACTGTGCACTTTTGTTTTTTCTACTTTGTTATTTTGTTGCGGTGTTCAGTTAATTAAAAATCATGAACGCCCACGACGCTTCACCTTGGTCTCCTTCTTTAACCCACGAGAGCCGTTACATACACACCTGCGTCCATACACAGTCACATTGTGGAAATGTTATACATGGCGTTTTACACTATTTTGGAAAGCTACACAAGACTAACACCCATCATACAAAACATTTTAAGATCCGATTTGAGGAGACCCAATTCGATCGGTTCCAGACCACTAACCCTGTTCAAGCAGCAGTATTGCCAATGTACCCATAATGCAAAAGCTATATATCCCATAACTGCCCCAGACTGTTAATTGAATTAGGGCTGTGTATACCCGGTTGCAACCACAAACAAATGACTGGCTCACTGAGGTATTCTCATGAAAAACATTCCTAGAAGTGGTTTAACCTCAGCCAGAGGGGCTCCAAGCAATAACAACAAAGGCAGCATGACACACAGGACCATATCCCTCTGAGCTTTCGTTAACTTTGATGAATGAATCACCTTGTCATTTAAAAAAAAAGAATATTTAACCTTTATTTAACTAGGCAAGAACAAATTCGTATTTCATTGCACAGTCATTGATAGGTTTAGGATCAATTGTAATTCAATAAATTTATTCAATTCACTTCCTGGTCATGAGCCTACTGTATCCGAGCCTCTCTATTGCAGTTAAAACTGCACCAAGTGACAAATAAACTGCAGGGTAGCCTAGCGGTTAGAGCGTTGGACTAGTAACCAAAAGGTTGTATGTTCATATCCCTGAGCTGACAAGGTACAAAGCTGTCGTTCTGCCCCTGAACAGGCAGTTAACCCGCTGGTCTGAGGCCGTCATTGAAAATAAGAATTTGTTCTTAACTGACTTGCCTAGTTAAATAAAGGTAAAAGAAATAATGTCATATGGCTAGATTAGAGTTATATCGGGGGGGGGGGGGGGTGTGCATACTTTACATTCATTAGGTTACTGAGAAGCTGTGTCAACTCCAACCAGCTGCTGTACATACTAATCTGTAACAGCAGATGTTTTAATAGGCCCAGGCACCAGCTAACTCAAAAGGGCATTCTTATGTAGGGCCACAGAGACAAAGGCCATAGAAAAGCCTTACATACTAAAAACAAACTAAATATAGCATGGCCATTTTGCTGCCAAAATGATGGGGAATCAATTGTGTTGAGGCCCATTGAACTGTACTGAAAAAAACTAGGTCAAGTCATGACGTCAGTGACCTTTAGGTCGGAAAGTCGGAGCTCTAGAAAGATGAGAGTTTCCGTCTTAGAAGTCTGTCACAAACCGGCTCAAAGCCCGTAACAAACATGGAGATAACATGGAGATAAGGAATAACAAAAATATATTTATTAACTGAGGTAACCTACATACAATTAACAATGGTGTGTGTATTCAGTCATCAGTAGTGTAAGTGTGTGGTTGCATGCATTTAGGTGATAATGAGGAGTTTTGAAAGATGACAGTAACCGTAAAGGTTGACTTGCCTAGTTAAATAAAAGTTACATTTATTTTGAAATCAACAAAAATATACACTGCTCAAAAAAATAAAGGGAACACTAAAATAACACATCCTAGATCTGAATGAATGAAATATTGTTATTAAATACTTTTTTCTTTACATAGTTGAATGTGCCGACAACAAAATCACACACAAATTATCAATTGAAATCAAATTTATCAACCTATGGAGGTCTGGATTTGGAGTCACACTTAAAATTAAAGTGGAAAACCATACTACAGGCTGATCCAACTATGATGTAATGTCCTTAAAACAAGTCAAAATGAGGCTCAGTAGAGTGTGTGGCCTCCACGTGCCTGTATGACCTCCCTACAACGCCTGGGCATGCTCCTGATAAGGTGGCGGATAGTCTCCTGAGGGATCTCCTCCCAGACCTGGACTAAAGCATCCGCCAACTCCTGGACAGTCTGTGGTGCAACGTGGCGTTGGTGGATGGAGCGAGACATGATGTCCCAGATGTGCTCAATTGGATTCAGGTCTGGGGAACAGGCGGGCCAGTCCATAGCATCAATGCCTTCCTCTTGCAGGAACTGCTGACACACTCCAGCCACATGAGGTCTAGCATTGTCTTGCATTAGGAGGAACCCAGGGCCAACCGCACCAGCATAATGTTCTCCACGGTGTCTCCAGACTCTGTCACGTCTGTCACATGTGCTCAGTGTGAACCTGCTTTCATCTGTGAAGAGCACAGGGCGCCAGTGGTGAATTTGCCAATCTTGGTGTTCTCTGGCAAATGTCAAACGTCCTGCACGGTGTTGGGCTGTAAGCACAACCCCTACCTGTGGACGTCGGGCCCTCAAACCACCCTCCTGAAGTCTGTTTCTGACCGTTTGAGCAGACACATGCACATTTGTGGCCTGCTGGAGGTCATTTTGCAGGGCTCTGGCAGTGCTCCTCCTGCTCCTCCTTGCACAAAGGCGGAGGTAGCGGTCCTGCTGCTGGGTTGTTGCCCTCCTACGGCCTCCTCCACGTCTTCTGATGTACTGGCCTGTCTCCTGTACTGGCCTGTCACCGCCAGCATTCAAAAGTGACAAAAACATCAGCCAGGAAGCATAGGAACTGAGAAGTGGTCTGTGGTCACCACCTGCAGAGCCATTCCTTTATTGGGGGTGTCTTGCAAATTGCCTATAATTTACACCTGTTGTCTATTCCATTTGCACAACAGCATGTGAAATTTGTCAATCAGTCTTAAGTGTACAGTTTGATTTCACAGAAGTGTGATTGACTTGGAGTTACATTGTGTTGTTTAAGTGTTCCCTTTATTTTTTTTGAGCAGTGTATATTCAAAGTAGCCACCCTTTGCCTTGATGACAGCTTTGCACACTCTTGGTATTCTCTCAACCAGCTTCATAAGGTAATCACCTGGAACACATTTCAAGTAACAGGTGTGCCTTGTTAAAAGTACATTTGTGGAATTTATTTCCTTCTTAATGCCAATCAGTTGTGTTGTGACAAGGTAGGCGTGGTATACAGATGATAGACCAATTTGGTAAAATACCAAGTCCATATATTGGCAAGAACTGCTTAAATAAGCAAAGATAAACGACAGTCCATCATTACTTTCAAACATGAAAGTTTCTTCCAAGTGCAGTTGCAAAACCAATCAAGCTCTATGATGAAACTAGCTCTCATGAGGACCGCCACAGAAAAGGAAGTCCCAGAGTTACCTCTACTGCAGAGGATAAGTTCATTAGAGTTAACTGCACCTCAGAATGCAGCCTAAATAAATGCTTCACAGAGTTGAAGTAAAACTTGTTTAACACTTTTTTGGTTACTAAATGATTCCATATGTGTTTTTTCATAGTTTTGATGTCTTCAATATTATTCTACAATGTAGAAAATAGTAAAAAAATAAAGAAAAAACCTTGAATGAGTAGGTGTCTCCAAACCTTTGACTGGTACTGCATATATATGTTTTATATTCTAACGGTTATTGACTGGCCAACTACACTCATCCAAAATTAAATTACCGTCACAGCCCTAATAGTGACCAGTGTGAAAAACATCAATCAGATGTGTCTCTGTTCTGTGACATCATAATTAGTGATGCACCGATATGATATTTTTGGCCGATACCGATATCCGATACTTTCCTTGCCAAAAAAACAACAACCCGATACCGATAATCGATATTAAACATTTTAGCGGCCTTTTAAGCATTCTACAACAGTTCAATAGTGAACACACACACATGGACGCAGCAGTCTAAGGCACTGCATCTCAGTGCAAGAGGCGTCACTACAGTCCGTGATTGGGAGTCCCATAGAGCGGCGCGCAATTGGCCCAGCATCGTCCGGGTTTGGGGGGGGGGTAGGCCGTCATTGTAAATAAGAATTTGTTCTTAACTGTCTTGTCTAGTTAAATAAAGGTTACACACACACACACACACACACCCCACACTGACCAAAAAGTTATTTGGTTGGCAATTACGTATGTCCCCATTACCTGTAAAACATAATCAAAACATATTTCTTTCACTTACTTTTGTGCTGTTTCTTTGTTCATTTGTTCAGTCGTTTCATTCTCAAACAGGATTTCTCTGGAGCACCGTTTGGATCTTTGTGTGTCAAAAAATATTATATTTAACACTATTAGACGTGTCAAATAACACTATTTGACGTGTCAAATAAGCTTGTTGACCAATCAGGACTTTAATATGACTGCACGTCACATAATATTTTAACACGCTCATACATTTTTTTTCGTAGTTATTACACATTGATTACACTATCACTTGTATTTCATATGTCACAACGATTCATCGATACGTATGCTATGATGCTGGTAAAGTTGTCTCGCGCACCTACAGTGCTGCTCATAAAAAAAAGCTCGCTAACTCATGGATGAAACAATGTTCTTCCCCAACAACATAGCAAAACGACATAATCTGTTTCAGTAGCAACTATATAGCTAGGGGTCATCATCTAAAATAACCCTAATTTATAATACCATTCTTATTTGATTAATGGTGGTCGGACCCATCTATGTGAAGCTAGCCACAATAAGGATTAGCCACAATAGTGGACTTTAGTTAGCCTTCAAAATAAAAGTATTGCATAATTCTACTATTTGTATTCATTTGCATCACTGTCAATGACATACTTTTATTTTGAAGGCAAACCGCAAATTCCACTATTGTGCCTAATCCTTATTGCGGCTAGCTTCACAACACATAACCCGGTACGGTTGAGCCTCATTAGTCAGATGAAGCTAGCTGGCTGCTTACAACGTTAGCTTTGGGCAACAGGGTTAAGTTGCTGGCTAGATATTTATTTCCATGAACTGAAGTTCAATTTCAATAGGCGAACAACAAGTGGCAACCTAGCTAATACTTACTCACAAGGATTCCTAAATAATTTCTAAGAATAATGAAAATGACTGCACTTTCTACTGGTCATTGTTTTCAGGCTGGTTGTATTGGTGCTACACCAGAAGTTGCGGTTGAACAAATGATGCTTTATTACCAACGTGGTATTGTAAACACATCGTTCGTGGCCGGAGTTTGCTCGTTTTCTGACTTTTTTTGTACAGCTTTGACAGTGCAACTGTATCTTTTTTGACATGCAAAGACCCACACGTCGTTCCATAGTATGTATGTCGTCAAGCTAATAGCAGTGACTCGACTACCGTGTAACTCCGGTAGGGCAACATCGGAAAAATAGCGCACTTGGTAGTGTTAACCGGTGCTCGACCAGTCGGCAAAAGCCAACCACCCACGACCGAGAACCGTTGATTGTCAAGGGCAATGAATTCCATTATCTTGGCTTTAATGGATTTTGCCTTTGGTCTCACTGAAATTTTGTTACTCTTTCAAATGATTGCTCGACTTGTTGACTGCTCGATCCACACAGCAGACATTGTGGGCTAGGTTAGGAATGCTGTGTTGCACGTGTAGCGCAACATTTTACGTGGCGTCATATAGGTATGCACGGTAGCTTTGACATCGGTTTTGCACATCAGGCATTAAATACGACATCGGCCGATACCGATGTTGGCATTTTTAGCTAATATTGGCCGATTCCGATATGTTCACCGATATATCGTGCAGCCCTAATCATAATGACATTATTGGTGCTAAAACATCCATTAAAAGACCACATGCCCCAGTCTCAGGTATCCTAAGGGAGGATGTGTGAAAGGCTGTGGCTTGCAATCACCTATGGGGGAGGTGTCACACTAGTGTGTGTGTGTGTGTGTGTGTGTGTGTGTGTGTGTGTGTGTGTGTGTGTGTGTGTGTGTGTGTGTGTGTGTGTGTGTGTGTGTGTGTGTGTGTGTGTGTGTGTGTGTGTGTGTGTGTGTGTGCGTTCCATCTGCAGACAGGAGAAAGACATCAAAGAGCACTGCTAGACATTTGCCTCCAAAGTACTACATCTGGTAAAATCGCCTGGCTGGAGTCCCAGGTCTCCCACCCCAAGTCAGAGGCCAGAAGACACTTTCATCAATTACACACACCCCACACAAAGAAACACACACACACCTCTGTCTCTATCTTCAGTGCTAGGCCCTTTCACACTCCATTCACATTTACTGAGCCAGACGAGACCAAATTAACAATACCAAATTAACACGTTGATTTTCAAACGACACACCATTCACACTGGGAAAAGACCAAAACACATTTGCTCTACTGATCAATCAGATCCAATGACACACACACGTCAAGATGGCTGTGTCACCCTGGCCCCTAACAAAAAACATGAGGCAAAGGTGACTATGTAGATGAGCATGACCTTTTCCATATCTTAATTGCAGGATTTGCCATGCACTTTAGGTAGATGTGGATTGGTATAGGCCTATGTGGACTACGATTGCTAGACATCAAAGTGATATTGTCGTCAAAACAGTGCCAATTATTATTCCAACGCGCTTGAAGGTCCGCACAGATAAAGGACTAACAAGAAAAACTCACAATTAAATATTTTTAGTCCTGAAATGTGACAAACCGATTTGAGAAATGCAATTTGCAACATGTTTCTCGACATAACCTTCCCAAAGTAACATTCCCATTACAGTAGCACAGCAACAAGTGTTTTGGGCATTATATGATTATTTCACAGCCGTGCTCAACTCATCTAAAACTTAATGAACTCTTACGAAAAAAGACTGCAGTTAGAGTGCAGTACAACTGCAGTTATAAACTGGGTGGTTTGAGCCCATTCGGATTGGCTAAAAGCCGTGGTATATGAGACGGTATACCACGGGTATGACAAAACATTTCGTTTTACTGCTCTAATTACATTGCTAACCAGCTTATAATAGCAATAAGGCTCCTCGGGGGTTTGTGATACATGTGTCCAGGCACTCCGCGTTGCGTCGTGGGTAAGAACAGCCCTTAGCCTTCATATATTGGCCATATACCACACATCCGCTCCTCCTCTGGCCTTATTGCTTAATTAGGGTGCAGTATAACTGCAGTATGCTGCAAATATTGCGTCCAAAATAATACTGTTTTTACTGAAGTTATTTTGCAGTGTAACTGCAGTTACAGTGCGGTATAACTGTAGTACACTGCAGCTATTCTGCAATTGCTGGGTCCAAAATACTACAGTCCACTGCAGTTACTGCACTTTTACTGCAGTTTAAAAACAGCAATAATTTATTTGTAAGGGAACTGTTACAATGGTGTAACAATGCGACAGCGCAGTTAAATCAACGAATTGTAACGAAGCTTGATCTGCAAAGATAACCACGGACATATTCGCAGCTCAAGCGGACTTGAATGATAGCACACAAACAGTTACTTTTTCACCTCAAGAGCAACATACCATTTTCATAGAATTCCAAGTTTCATTCAAATCCGATCACCTCAAATACAGAAGAGCTCCCCGTGAACAGGTTGAAGAAGGGAAATGCCCGAATCCGAAATCCACACGTTGGGCATGGAGGATGGAAAGTAAACGTTGAGCTTGGCGCTTTGAGAAATAGAACCGCTTCCCTTGCGTTGTTGTTTTTGGGACGTGATTTAACCCTACCAGCATCAACCACTGAATGGGCAATGACTGTCCCCCTTTGAGGGCCACAGTTGAAAAGCTTTTATCAGTTGGTTGTTACCTTCCCGTCTCCCCTCCCCCAAACCAAACTGCCCCCAAACTTACCAGCATCCCCATCACGTCTGTCCAGAGTTTGGAAAAACTGTCAGACACCGCGCCGCCCGCCTCGGGTTCTACGAAAGCGGCTGCCTGGTCGCCTTGGCCCTCCATAATGTCTATGGTTATGAAGTATTGCCTTTAGCGCACATTTAATCCGTGACCATACACAATTGGTTGGCTACGAAAACGGTGGCAACCCGTGGTGGGTGACAGACACCTCTGCTTGAGAAAGTTGTCCCTGTCTCAGCCTTGTCCCTTTCTCATTCAGTATTCATTCCTTGGGAGAAAAACTTACTGCAGGGTTGAACGCTCTCCAAATACCCCCAGACCTGCTTGTGAAGTGAAACAAGTGCCCTAAAACTCCGGGGCAAGTTGAATATATGCCCTTTTACTCGAATACATGCACTACATATTGCAATAACACTTATACAGCTCAGTCAACACAGCAGAAGCCTGGTTCCATTGCATGGATTCCATATGAAAAGTTCACTTGGTTGAGCTCCCCGCAGCACCGTGCCCTTGCACTGAAAATATCCACCTAGTTATCTTCTTCCACTATGTCCGGAGAGAACGAAGTCAAAACGAATAAAAAAAACTCAATCGCGAATTTAGAGACATATTTCCATTTAACAGCAAAGTAAGAGAAAACGCCCGAAGACCTTTTTCCTTGTCCGTAATTATCCACGCTCCCTCCTCCAACAGTGATCTTCAGCAACAGTTCACTCTAGTTCACCCGACTGCTGGAGCAGCTCACTCCTCCCAGCAAAAACACTTCGACAACAGAAAAGTCCTCTGGTGTCAGTCTCCTCTGCTCGAACCAAAGGAAATCTTCAATCGATGTAGTGTATTTCGCAAACTTCTCAAAGCCAGTAAATGTGGTGGGACGTTGCCAGATGGACGTACACGACTGGAGTGTACAAAACATTAGGAACACCTGCTCTTTTCCACCACATAGACCAAGGACGGGCCAAATCAGGCCCCCAGAGTAATTTTAACAAAAATACACAACTAAAAACTACCGAGGTGCAATTTTCGAAATGTGTTTGTACATCAGCAGTCACTTAATTAGAACTGGCAGCAAAATATTTTTAGATTGGTAAATTTGTAGCAAATGGTCGAATTGGGGCACATTAATCAACAGTTATCATTTTAAAAACAGCAAACATTTACCTCCACCCTATGGAAAAATGTGTAGAATTGCAAGAAAATAAAACTGCATTTCTTTTCTCTCTGCCTGCGGAGAAAATTAGTAATATTGCATTCAATTAGTTATAAAATGGCATAATATTATCTCTGCACAAAGACAAAATGTGTTCAATTTCAGGAAATATGGATACCTGTACGCAGATCCACGAGCCACCTTGTAGAGTCCATGCCAGATGAATTTAGCCTGTTCCGAGTGCAAAAGGGGGTGCAACTCACTTTGTACACTCAGTTTATAAACCCTTTATTAGGCTACTAAGCACTTGTCGTGTTGCTTTTCAACCATTCTCCACACAATTTTATCAAAACTAAATATTTTTAGGACAGGTGATGTACACCATGCCCTATTAGCAAATGAGGAAAACTTCACTGAGCCCAGAAAAAAGTATATAAAATAGAAAAGACTACACATTGAATTTCTGAATATGTGTATAATGTATGGGTCCCACTGTACCACAGCAATAACAGTGGAAAAACTACAAACCTGTCCACTACATTATAATATTTATGTAACTACATGTCATTATAAAACACTTGTGCGAGCCGGAACGGCTTACAGGGTAGGAGCCTATCTCCCGTTTTTGTAGCATGAGGCAGCTAGATGTACACGTACACCAACTGGAAAAGATGCTAGTCTATCGCATGGCCTTACCTCCTTAAAGCTGATTGCCAAGTGGAGACGCATCTGGTCCCATTTTTACAGTCTTTGGTATGACTCGACCAACTCACATCCTTCCAATCTCAGGGCGAATGCTCTAACCACAAGGACACTGAATTGGTCCACTGCTTCATGTAGGTTAGTGTAATTAGTGTAATGATGACAAGAAAATCTGTAGAATGTTTATCCACTTATTTACAGTAGTTATCCCTATGGTTAAAAACTACCAGATGTCATAGAGTTATAAATAAAACCAAATTATGCTGCATACAATTCTCAATTCTACAAGAACATTATCTTGCACCTGGCATACATCTCTGGATTCTACATTGTGTTAAATGGATGATTAGGTGTTTGTGTTGCTCTACCGGGCAACTACTGTAGCCAGGCCCACTGAATAAGTCTTGACTCTGTCTCTGTGCTGCCAGAAGCATGCGTCTCTGAGAGAGCAGCGTGTCTGGTGAACAGCAACAGCTGCCTGGTCTTGTGACAGATTCCAGAATAGAGAGAGAGAGAGAGAGAGAGAGAGAGAGAGAGAGAGAGAGAGAGAGAGAGAGAGAGAGAGAGGAGAGAGAGAGACAGAGAGAGAGAGAGAGAGAGAGAGACAGGGAGAGAGAGAGAGAGAGAGAGAGAGACAGGGAGAGAGAGAGAGAGACAGGGAGTAAAGAGACAATACAACCTAAAACCCTGGCCTACCGTGTGCCAAACACTAACATAACCCACCAGTCATAACATCTCCATAATGTGGAATGGACAATGACACATTCAATCTGCCCCTGGGCTACTTAACTCCAAACTTTATGTCGTGAAACCTGATCAGAGGCTCTTTGAGGATTACAGGGGTGGTGTGTTATATTCCTGTAGGTGACGGTCACTCCTCCATTCCCCTGTTCTCTCCACCACACACACTAATTGGCCTAATCTGCACAAACCACCGAGGCTAGGCTATAGACAGAGAATGTCTTCCACAGGCCTGTGACTAGCAGCAGCTTCTCAACAGTGTCCTGCTAACAGTCTAAACACATAAAACACAGGCTGCACAACCTCAGCTCTGTTCAACCCCCACTCAGGGGCATTCACCACTGACCCAGCCCTTACCCCCCTCACATTATTTTCCTACAACATCAGGTAATGTTGGAGGAACCATGATTATGTCTCTAGAGGCACCACCACCAGCCTTCAACTGCTGAGGCGTTGTGTCCCTACTGGCAACATCTCTCACTTCCTTGTTCCATCCTACCCTTCCCCCACTACAGGATAGGTTAGGACAGGTCACAGGATACGCCCCTCACTGTGCCCCACCTGTAATGGCTCAAACAGAGGGGTCAGCTTGCTAATGAGGGGAAAAGAGACAGTCTGTTGACTCAGAGCACACATTAAACACAGCCTCTGTTAATGCATAATAGTGTGTGTGCGTGTGTGTGTGTGTACCTGGCTGTGTAATCTCGTTCCTTTTCCATCACCTCCAGATAGTAGGTGTCATGTTGCCAGATAAAACCCTCTGTTGAGGCAGTCAATACTGCACTTACTGCTTCCTTCACCAAGGCCGATCTCCATTGAATGTATACAGCAGGGATAGGCAACTGTCAACTTTAGTTGAGGGTTAGAATAGTAGAATACACAAGGTGCAATTTCGAAATTTGGTTGTGTGCATCAGCTGTTTCTCAGGCACTCAATTAGCCCATGTTGCAAACATTTTGTAGATTGGTAAATTAGTCTAGCGGACAGCTATATACACTTGGAGTAATCAAGGTTGAATTACCGACCGGTGGGTCCCCATTGATTTTGTTTGTTACTCTCACTCTGATATATTAAAAACAGCAAATGTGTAGAATTGTAGCAAAGTTGCAACATTTTGGCAAAATTAGTAGAATTGCAGGAAATTCACTTTAAAACAGAGGGGGAGACCAACAACATTTTGGTTTGGACGCCCAAAAGACTAGGGCCGGCTCTGATTGCATGAGTGGGTATGGATTTGGGTACACAAAAGACAAGCCTAGTTCGTAGTCTGCCCCACTTTAGAGTGAGGATGGAGAGGAGCAGGGAAGAGAAGTGTGTCCCTGGATAACATTAGAGCCCCGTGGCCCTGACAGACTTACAGATATTACACATGACATGATGACCCACACCCACACACAACTCACAACTAACCCTCTCACTAACATGTATGGGTCTTTTAGGCAACGTATAATAACATATCATCTATGTCACTCCTCTAGTCATCAACTCTGTGATAAAGACAACAGTCCTAAGGGGGAGCAGAGAAGAGATATGGTACATAAGAGGACAAAGAGGGAGTGGAGGAAGATAAAGTGAGGCAGAGGAGTGCTGGACCTCCCCAGTTAGTGAAAGTGACCCATGTAGGTCAGTGGCCCCTGGCCTGAAAATAGTCCCCAGGGGTCATGACCCTGTCGGGCAGGACAGATAAACAGTCTGGTGGAGGGACAGACCCAACCAGACACACAGGAAGAACTCTGCACCACAGGATGCTATAGGACCACAGAGAGAAATGGTAGTACCATGGTAGTACCATATAGGGACTGCTACTAGTTATGTACTCCTATGCTATGGGAAGTACTACTGTGTAACAACAAAATATCTGTGGCATAGTATATTTAAAATGTGTTTAGTGAAAATATATATTTTAATTTCATTACTTTTTATGTTTCATTTCAAAGACAATCAATGTGGCACCAGGGTGATATGCAACAAAAAGTAAGTTTGTTATAATCATATTTCTTCATATGTCTCTGGTTTCCTGGTTAGATAAATACAAATATACATTTGATTTGTATTTTAGGGCAGTCTTTCTCCTAGTCATCCCTGTGTTGTAGCTATTCTAATTAAGCCCTGTGTTTCTCAGTTCCTAATTCTTTCACATGATAATTGGGGACCATGTTTCTCCAGCCAGGTCTCATACATATGTAACCTATTAAATGTAAATACGGGACACTCAAATTAAAAGGGAAAGGGGATACTTAGTAGGTTGCAAAACTGAATGCATTCAACTGAAATGTGTCTTCAGCATATAACCCAACCCCTCTGAATCCTATTAGAATGGTATGTTACGTTTGGTATGGTTACATTAGACAGAAGGTTTCTTAAGACAAAACAAAATTAGGGTGGTGGTTGGGGTAGAGGGGTTGGTGTATGAAAACACATTTCTAGCAACCTTAAGGTTGTGTGTTTGAATCTCATTACAGACAACTTTAATATTTCAGCAACTTTTCAACTCCTTACTACTTTTTAGCTAATTTGCAATTACTTAGCATGTTAACTAACCATTCCCTTAAGCCTTTAACCTAACTCCAAACTTTAACCCTAACCTTAATCCGTTACCCCTAATCTCTGACCCCAATTATAGCTAATGTTACCATTAGCCACTTAGCTAACATTAGCTTCAACAAATTGGAATTTGTAACATATCATACCTTTTTTGCAAATTTGTAACATATTGTACAAATTGCAATTCATAGCATATCATATACATTGTAATTTGTAACATATCATATGAAATGGATGATGGATATCCACAAATGAATACATACCATACTAAAAGTAACATATCATACTAATCGGAGTGTCCCGGATTTACGTTTACTATGTTACTATGAGTCCAGGTTGGGTTCTCTGTCATTATACCACGAATACGAGTTTCTGATTGTCTTGAAGGGCATTCTGGAGCGTACATTATTTTCCTGTAACACACAGTATATCAGCATGGTATACTGGGGTGGCAGGGTAGCCTAGTGGTTAGAGCATTGGACTAGTAACCGTAAGGTTGTAAGTTCAAACCCCTGAGCTGACAAGGTACAAATCAGCACTGTTCCTAGGCCATCATTGAAAATAAGAACTTGTTCTTAACTGACTTGCCTGGTAAAATAAAAACATTAAAAAAATGGTAGATTTCAATGGCTACAGTTCATTCTTAAATGTGCTACTTTTGAAAGCAAAAGTCGAATTGAAAACATTTTTGGCATTGTTGAATTCGATTTTCATAATAACAAGCTTCGACTGATGGTTTGTTTAGTTAAACTAGCAAGTTTGTTTGTTTGGTACATAAGGCAACTACTGTTGCTATCTCGTAAACTTGCCAGCTACTTCAGTGGATGTTGAACACATTTCTACCTGCAAATGAACACATTTTTAGCGGCAAATATGTTCAATTATAACCATGGTATAAAAGGGATAATCAACTCGGGGTTCTCTGGAAATTAATATGGTCCAGTTGCCAGGACTACGAATACAAATTCCATCTAGACACTGTTGCCATAGAGCACACAAATAACTTTACATACCTTGGCCTAAGCATCAGCGCCACAGGTAACTTCATCAAAGCTGTGAACAATCTGAGAGACAAGGCAAGAAGGGTCATCTATGCTATCAAAAGGAACATAAAATTCAACATACCAATTAGGATCTGGCAAAAATACTTGAATCAGTTATATAACCCACTGCCCTTTATGTTTGTGAGGTCTGGGGTCCACACACCAACCAATAATTCACTAAATGTGACAAACACCAAATTGAGACTCTGCAGGCAGAATTCTGCAAAAAATATCAGCGTACAACGTAAAACACCAAATAATCCATGCAGAGCAGAATTAGGCTGCTACCCGCTAATTATCAAAATCCAGAAAAGAGCCATTAAATTCTACAATGACCTAAAAGAAAGCGATTCTCAAACCTTCCATAACAAAGCCATCACCTACAGAGAAATAAACCTGGCAAAGAGCCCCCCAAGCAAGCATGTCCTGGGGCAGCAACACAATTAGACCCAACCAAATCATGAGAAAACAAAAAGAGAAAACAAAAAGCAAACTAGAATGCAATTTGGCCCTAAACAGAGAGTACACAGTGGCAGAATAACTGACCACTGTGACTGGCCCAAAATGAAGGAAATCTTTGACTAGGTACAGACTCAGTGAGCATAGCCTTGCTATTGAGAAAGGCCATTGAAGGCAGACCTGGTTCTCAAGAGAGGACAGACTATGTGCACACTGCCCACAAAATTAGATGGAAACTGAGCTGCACTTCCTAACCTCCTGCCAAATGTATGCCAAATGTATGCCAAATGTATGACAATATTATTTCCCTCAGATTACACAGACCCACAAAGAATTCAAAAACAAATCTAATTTTGATAAACTCCCATATTGTAACGGATGTCATCGGGAGAAAGAGAGGAGGACCATAGCGCGCGTGGTAAGTGTTCATGATGGTGTTTAATTAAAACTCAGAACACTAAACAATAAATGACAACGTGAATTTACAAAACCGAAACAGTAACGTGTGGCCCAAACACTCACACGGAAACCAACACCCACAAACCAAAAGTGAAACCCAGGTTACCTAAGTATGATTCTCAATCAGAGACAACTAACGACACCTACCTCTGATTGAGAACCATACTAGGCCGAACACAAAAACCAACATAGAAAAAACAACATAGACTGCCCACCCCAACTCACGCCCTGACCATACTAAAACAAAGACAAAAACAAAGGAACTAAGGTCAGCACGTGACACATATCTACTGGGTGAAATACCAGTGTGCCATCACAGCAGCAAGATTTGTGACCTGTTGCCACAAGAAAAGGCCAACCAGTGAAGAACAAACACCATTGTAAATACAACCTATATTTATGTTCATTTATTTCCCCTGTGTAAAGGATATGCGCTGAGAGTCAGGAAGCCAGTTAATAAACGGAACTTAAAACAAAACAAGAACCTCGAACAACGCACAGACATGAAACAGAAACAATAACGCCTGGGGAAGGAACCAAAGGGAGAGACGTGTAATCAGGGAAGTGATGGAGTTCAGGTGAGTCCGATGGTGACAGGAGTGGGCCATAATGAGCAGCCTGGTGACCTAGAGTCCGGAGAGGGAGCACACGTGACACCCTGTATATACTGTAGACATAATATGACATTTGAAATGTCTTTATTCTTTTGGAGTCTAATGTTTACGGTTCATTTTTATTGTTTATTTCACTTGCTTTGGCAACGTAAACATATGCTTCCCATGCCAATAAAGCCCCTTAAATTGTAATTGTAATTGAGAGAGATAGAGAGAGAGAGAGAAAAAATGTGTGATAAGCGGCACAACACACAGCGATCAGTATGAAAACACTAAACACCGCACACAGCATATGGTATGTCAACATACATCATCTGAACAGGGAATGGTTATAGCTGGTCGGTTAGAGCTGCTCAACTCTGGATAGGAATGCAATATGATAACTTACACACACTAAAATGGTTTCAGAATGCTACAGTTTGATAGAGACATTTTTGGATGATAACCCAATTGCATTCTTTGTTCAGACTGAGATGGGATGAGGATGAAATAGCTTGTTTGGGTTGAACGCTGAGGGCATGTAGCAACAAAACAACATGTAGGAAAACTGCCACTATTGTTAACTGAGGAGAGAAGCTTTACGTCGTGTATCCTTTGTCTGCACTATGATCGAATGTGTGTGTAGGAGAGTGTGCATGAGCATAAATCCATGCTCCAACATACACTTCTGACTTGCATATCACAATTAGTCATCCATGCAATCATGGACGTAAGGGGATTTCAAGCCATTCATGTTTTGTCTCTTCTAAACCAGTAATACAGAACCAAATCATATTTATGCTAAGCCTCCCAGATTCTCCATGCAATTTGAGTCCCCAGTGTCATGTGTTATGTGTGTGTATATATATATATATATATATATATATATATATATATATATATATATATATATATTCAGTGGGGAGAACAAGTATTTGATACACTGCCAATTTTGCAGGTTTTACTACTTACAAAGCATGTAGAGGCCTGTAATTGTTATCATAGGTACACTTCAACTGTGAGAGACGGAATCTAAAACAAAAATCCAGAAAATCACATTGTATGATTTGTACGTAATTCATTAGCATTTTATTGCATGACATAAGTATTTGATCACCAACCAACCAGTAAGATTTCCGGATCTCACAGACCTGTTAGTTCTTTAAGAAGCCCTCCTGTTCTCCACTCATTACCTGTATTAACTGCACCTGTTTGAACTCGCTACCTGTATAAAATACACCTGTCCACATACTCAATCAAACAGACTCCAACCTCTCCACAGTGGCCAAGACCAGAGAGGGTGTAAGGACATCAGGGATAAAATTGTAGACCTGCACAAGGCTGGAATGCGCTACAGGACAATAGACAACCAGCTTGGTGAGAAGGCAACAACTGTTGGCGCAATTATTAGAAAATGGAAGAAGTTCAAGATGACGGTCAATCACCCCCGGTCTGGGGCTCCATGCAAGATCTCACCTCGTGGGGCATCAATGATCATAAGGAAGGTGAGGGATCAGCCCATAACTAGACGGCAGGACCTGGTCAATGACCTGAAGAGACCTGGGACCACAGTCTCAAAGAAAACCATTAGTAACACTCTACGTCGTCATGGATTAAAATCCTGTAGCGCATGCAAGGTCCCCCTGCTCAAGCCAGCACATGTCCAGGCCCATCTGAAGTTTGCCAATTACCATCTGGATGATCCAGAAGAGGAATGGGAGAAGGTCATGTGGTCTGATGAGACAAAAATAGAGCTTTTTGGTCTAAACTCCACTCGCCGTGTTTGGAGGAAGAAGAAGGATGAGTACAACTCCAAGAACACCATCCCAACTGGGAAGCATGGCGGTGGAAACATCATTCTTTGGGGATGCTTTTCTGCAAAGTGGACAGGACGACTGCACCGTATTGAGGGGAGGATGGATGGGGCCATGTATCGTGAGATCTTGGCCAACAACCTCCTTCCCTCAGTAAGAGCATTGAAGATGGGTCGTGGCTGGGTCTTCCAGCATGACAACGACCCAAAACACACAGCCAGGGCAACTAAGGAGTGGCTCCGTAAGAAGCATCTCAAGGTCCTGGAGTGGCCTAGTCAGTCTCCAGACCTGAACCCAATAGAAAATCTTTGGAGGGAGCTGAAAGTCCGTATTGCCCAGTGACAGCCCCGAAACCTGAAGGATCTGGAGAAGGTCTGTATGGAGGAGTGGGCCAAAATCCCTGCTGCAGTGTATGCAAACCCGGTCAAGAACTACAGGAAATGTATGATCTCTGTAATTGCAAACAAAGGTTTCAGTACCAAATATTAAGTTATACTTTTCTGATATATCAACTACTTATGTCATGCAATAAAATGCAAATTAATTTCTTAAAAATCATACAAATGTGATTTTCTGGATTTTTTCACAGTTGAAGTGTGCCTATGATAAAAATGACCGACCTCTACATCCTTTGTAAGTAGGAAAACGTGCAAAATCGGCAGTGTATCAAATACCTGTTCTCCCCACTGTATATGTTACTGGAAATGCTGGGATTTCAGTCTGTTTTATAAAGCGAGCTCCCAAATGTACAGACTGCACTGTGTGAAAAGGCCTTACGAAGGCTGTGTTTGTGCTAGAGAGAGTGGGGGATAGTTAAAGAAAGAGAGAGAAAAAGAGCGAGAGCGCGAGAGAGAGGAGAACCCACATGCAGATTGCTGAGAGTGGATCACACAGTGTCTGGGCAAGTGAGGAAGTTGGCAGCTGCGTTGGCATGACTTTGGCAGTGCCAAGCACAACCAGGGGGTATAGGACAGACAGTTAAGGCCCAGCGTGCAATTGTTAATTAGAATGACCAGTTAGTCTTTCCACCGTAGACCTGTGTGAACTAGAATACTCTGGTTCCTCAAGCCAGTACAGACTACACTGTGCACATCAATCACCTCTCTCTCATGCACACGTTTGTACAGACTTATGCACGCACACACGTATGCATTATATCATGCACACATATGCATGCACGCACACGTGCACACACACACACACACACACACACACACACACACACACACACACACACACACACACACACACACACTTACACTTTTGGGGCTGCAGGTAGCCCCGTGGTTAGAGCGTTGGGCCAGTAACTGAAAGGTTGATGGATCAAATCCCAAAGCTGACAAGGTAAAAAATATGTCGTTCTGCCACTGAACAAGGCAGTCAACCCACTGTTCCCTGGGCGCCGAAGACGTGGATGGCAATTAAGGCAGCCCACGCACCTCTCTGATTCAGAGGGGTTGGGTTAAATGTGGAAGACACATTTCTGTTGGACAACTGACTAGGTATTCCCCTTTCCCCCACAGAGTTGATCAGAGTTTAGCACTATGAAACCAGAGCTGTCTGTGACAGAGGCTCTAGTCAGAGTCAGCCAGCAGCAGTGACACAAAGCACCATAGAGCAGGTGTCCGTGGTGGTGGCAGTACCCCAGGGAAGACTGGCACTCTACTCACTGACCTGTTCTACAACACACCACACTGCACATGACCCATACTGACTTATACCACAGACTGCTCTAACTGAGGTTAGAGAAACATACTATGTGAAGCCTATGGTATTGACTAGGAGAGAAAGGAAGTGTGTTTTTGTCATCTCAAAATGACAAAAATGTTGGTAGCATTTGAGCCAAAACACGTGTTATCTGTTTGTTTCCTATTGGGACATCAAGTAATGTCTCCCTCCCAAGTCCCCTCCTGTCTGTCTGACTGTCTCCCTCTCTTTATGCCTTTCCTCTCTCATTAGGGGAGCAGGGCTAAGTAGCACCCCCTGCTGTTGGCCCTTATATGCCACCAGGCACGAACTACAGCTCTAACCCTATCTCCTCCCTGCACATACCTGTACTGTATCCTGCTGTATGTACCTCAACTAAGATCCTCTGTTTGGATAAAGGCAGGTTACCTCCTAGGGTTAATGGTAATGGGTGCCACATACCACTACATTAATGTGTATAATTATCGCCTGCAGTTTCATCCAAGGTGAGTTTTACTGTACCTGGGCCTGTTTTACGGGACTCACAATTCTCAAACATACACGTGTGTATGTGTGTGTCTGTATGTCTGTGTGTGTGTGTGTGTATGTGTACGTGTGTGTTTATCCTGTGTGCTTTAATGGGTTGCTGTACCGTACAGTTAGGGGGATTGGCCAGACAGAAGCCAGTGGGGCATGGTAAATCTTTGTTTTATAGGTCTTTCTCTGGTCTGTGTCACCCTAGCAACTACTCTCACCTGGTCTCCTGATGACTAGCCTACACAAAACTTAAAAATGTTCTTTATTGTAAATCACACAGTATCATTTTCATTTTAAAGCAATTCATCCTGTAAGTCAACAGCTCAGTCAAATGTCTGTATAAAAGTACTATTGTTCATTAGTTTATAATATTTCATTTCAGGTGTCTTGGGTGAAGAGAAACTCCAAGTTTTACCTATACCAGAGCCTCTATCTGTCACGCCTTGGTCTTAGTATTTTTGTGTTTTAGTTTATTTGTTGGTCAGGCCAGGGTGTGACATGGGTTTATGTTGTATTTCGTATTGGGGTTTTGTTGGTATTGGTATTTGCGGCTGAGTAGGGGTGTTGCATAGGTTTGGCTGCCTGAGGCGGTTCTCAATCAGAGTCAGGTGATTCTCGTTGTCTCTGATTGGGAACCGTATTTAGGTAGCCTGGGTTTCACTTTGTATTTCGTGGGTGATTGTTCCTGTCTCTGTGTAGTTTCACCAGATAGGCTGTAATTAGGTTTCACGTTCCGTTTTGTTGTTTTTTGTATTTGTATCAGTTATTTCATGTACCGCGTTTGTTCCATTAAAAAACATGAGTAACCAACACGCTGCATATCGGTCCGACTTTCTTGCGACAAACGAAGAACGCCGTTACACTATCTCTCAGGGCCTGTGCACTCTATAATCCTTCCCAGAGGAAACTTTGACAGGCTGACTTGTGTTCCCATGTGAAGTGGAGAGAGCAAGACTAAAGTGGAATGCAATCTGGAAACAATGACTGTGGTGAGGAGTGGATAGGCCTGGGCTTAGACAGACTGGGAAGGGATGTCCAGTACGCTCATCTCTAGAGCTTTACAGACACACACACTGTGTGTAGATGCACGTATGCAAGCAAGCAAATGCAAGAAAGTACACACACACACACACACACACACAGCAATTCTGTCAATAAATAGCATTACAAATCATTAAGAATTTTACTCTATATGAAATGGGTTTCACACAATCACCAGCACTAATACAGTTTACTGTTCCAGTCTGCCTGTGTGTGACAGGTCCTATGTAGATGTATTATCCTAGAAACAGCAGCAGCAACAGACTGCCAACATGGTTAATGTTTGGTTATACAGTGCATTCGGAAAGTATTCAGCCCCCTTGACTTTTTCCACATTTTGTTATATTACAGCCTTATTCTAAAATTAATTCAATAGTTTTTTTCCCTCCTCATCAATCTACACACAATACCCCATAATGACAAAGCCAAAATAGGTTTTTAGAAATTTTTCCAAATTTATATAAAATGTAAACTGAAACACCACATTTACAGACACGTCTTCTTGAGTATGACACTACAAGCTCGGCACACCTGTACTTGAGGAGTTTCTCCCATTCTTCTCTGCAGATCCTCTCAAGCTCTGTCAGGTTGAATGGGGAGCGTTGCTGCACAGCTATTTTCAGATCTCTCCAGAGATGTTCAGGCGGGTCAAGTCCGGCTCTGGCTGGGCCACTCAAGGACACTCGGCGATCCCGTGCTTAGGCTTGTTGTCCTGATGGAAGGTGAACCTTCGCCCAAGTGTGAGGTCCTGAGCAAGTTCTGGAGCAAGTTATCATCAAGGATCTCTCTGTACTTTGCTCTGTTTTAAATTTTCCCGTCGGGATGTGCCAGGTTTCCTCCAGACGTGCCACTTGGCAATCAGGAGTGGCTTCCGTCTGGCCACTCTACTATAAAGGCCTGATTGGTGGAGTGCTGCAGAGATGGTTGTCCTTCTGGAAGGTTCTCCCATCTCCACAGAGGAACTCTGGAGCACTGTCAGAGTGACCATTGGATTCTTGGAGATCTCCCTTACCAAGGCCCTTTTCACAGATTGTTCAATTTGAATGCACTGTCAACTGTAGGACCTTATATAGACAGGCGTGTACCTTTCCAAATCATGTCCAATCAATTTAATTTACCACAGGTGGACTCCAACATAGTTGCAGAAACATCTTAAGGATGATCAATGGTTAACAGGATTCACCTGAGCTCATAGCAAAGGGTCTGAATACTTATGTAAATAAGTTCTGTTCTGTTTTTCATTTTTAATACATTATCAAAAGTTTCTAAAAACCTGTTTTCTCTTTCCAAATGCACTGTATCTCATTCTCACAGCGCTGACAAGAAGACCCCGCCCCTGCGCTCACGCCTAGCCAACCAAATGCTTCGAGCTCTCCATCTCTCGTCCTTCCATACAAACAGAGAAACACTCTGGTTGCTATAGTTAGTGTGTGTGTGTGTGTGTGTGTATGTGTGTGTGTGTGTGTGCAGTACCCGTCCTAGTGACAGACTCACACATGCCGTGCCAGAGGAGGAGGAAAGGAGGCGTCTCCATCTAAGTGTCTGTCTGCACAAAAACCCAAACTCGACCACACAACACACAAACATTGTGCACACTCAGCTGAACCACCACTGATTGCTTTCACCACTTTCACAGGATATTCTCCCCATCACAAGACCAATGGACCCTGCTCACAGAGTCACAATCTGAGCCCAGCAGTGGCAGGCAGTATCTCAGCAGAAAAACTAACTAGAAACAAAAGAAAATACTGCGGTAATAGTCCATAATGACGTTTACAGTTTTGCATGGAGACACATAAGACTTAGGCCAGGCTGGGAGTCTGCCAGTCTGTCTGTGTTTGAGCAAAGTCCTTTGTCAGTCATATCAAACAGTGTGGTCTATCTAGCTATCTCCAAGGTTATTGAGAGTGCTTGGTTATTTGCACTCTTGCTCCAATGATCAACAGTTCCATGTCACAATGGTTGAGTCTGCCTCGGTCATGATACATCTCAATCAGAGCCAATGTGGAGTGGGAGTGGGTGAGGGCAAAGGTCACTGTGGCAATGCCCTGATGCTTAGAATCTCCCATGACAATGGTTGCCCCTGACTGAACAGGGCTCATTATGGGCCTTGTCTGATTTTGATTTTGTCCATCCACTCCAGACGCGATCAGGACACACAGGTTGAAATATCAAAACAAACTCTGAACCAACTATATTCATTTGAGGTTGAAAAGCATTAAACATTTATGGAAATGTAGCTAGCTAGCTTGCTGTTCCTAACTAATTTGTCCTGGGATATAAACATTGGATTGTTATTTTACCTGAAATGCACAAGGTCCTTTACTCAGACAATTAATCCACAGATAAAATGGTAAACCGAGTTTGATTCTAGTAATCTCTCCTCCTTCAGGATTCTTCTTCTTCTCTGGACTTTATATGGCGCTTGGCAACCAACTTTAAGGTGCATTACCAACTGGACTGGAGTGTGGACCTCAGTTCATCTTTCAATCACCCACGTGGGTATATGCTCCTAAAACCCAATAAGGAGATGGGAGAGGCGGGGCATGTCAAGCATCACAAATAGAACCAAGTAGAACCGTTAACATGCCGAGCAGTGCGGGTGCAATGATTGAATAACATGTACGTGTACTTTTATTTTGCAATGCTCGTGCACGTG
Source organism: Oncorhynchus masou masou (assembly GCF_036934945.1). Taxonomy (NCBI): domain Eukaryota; kingdom Metazoa; phylum Chordata; class Actinopteri; order Salmoniformes; family Salmonidae; genus Oncorhynchus; species Oncorhynchus masou. The sequence goes on along the minus strand of NC_088230.1, from coordinate 6,647,069 downwards.
ACACGATCGGTGTGATCAGCATGTAAGGATCACAGCAGCCCAATTAAAACACAGCTTTCAGCTCTCAGCTCAACCCTGCTACAGTCTACAAATATCTCTCTCTCTCTCTGCCTGTATTTCCTCTGTCTCTTTTGCTCTCTCTACCTCAGCACCTGCCCCTTTCACCAGCCCAGTGTTTTTGGCTGAACAAACACTGAAGCAAACACATGCCTGCACTCACTGACTGGGTTCATTTTGTTAAGGAGGCAAGCAAAGCAGCGTGTTCAGTTGTGATTAGTGTTTTGAGATTAACGAGAGAGGAGGCCACAGGACCAGGGGCTATGGCAGACCAATGCCCAGGTAAGGAGCCTCCTCTCCCCCTTACAGCCGGGCAGCTGCCACCCTATAACCCTTTGGTTCTCTGGAGCCCTGCGATAATGACTAGGGCCAAATTCTCAGTCCATCAGATTCTCAGTCCAATATACTGTGTACTTGATTGAGTGAATATCACATTAATTAAATGTTATTCATTGATGCTCTTTAGCAATTCTATTTGATTTGATGTTGATGTCTATTTGTTTTATATTTTTGATATTTTCTGGGAGCTTGAAAACATATGAACCAGGCAACCAGGCAAGAAACCCTGTCTCCACCTGTCCCCTCCTGTGTGTCACATCAAGGTGACTGTCTGCCAAATACAGGGAGAGAGGGAGGCTGAGATGAACGGCGAGAGGGATGTAAAGGAGGAATGGATGAGAGGTTGGGAGAAGTTCTGTAAGGTGAGGGATTGTGTATGAGGGAGGAATCCCTGGGGGGGGTTCTGTGTTGGCCTTTGGCAAAACACACACACACACACACACACACACACACACACACACACACACACACACACACACACACACACACACACACACACACACACACACACACACACACACACACACACACACACACACAGAGGAGGCTAGGATCAGCTGGAATCTGTCCCAACTACATACAACATCCCTCTCTCTCTCTCTTCCGTTTCCCTCCCACAATCCACTTTAACTCCCGTCCCCTTTTCCACTGTCCCTCTCTTTCTACTCTCTCCCGTCTTTCATTTTGAGATGGTACAGTATGTTTTGTACTTTACTACTGTATATGAGGTATTGAACTTAGGGGCATACCATTGACACAGTAGACTCTAGTGACTAGACTGAGAGGGACTTGACCTTGCTGGACCATGGTCTCAATCTGCCTCATCCTTTCCAATATCGTTGAGCCTGAGATGAGGAGCTGAGACATAATAAGCCTTTGAAAAGTATGCAGCCAAATAGTCAAGTCTGTAGGAGCTATAGAAGCAGCTGTTTCCAAGAAACACTTGTGTTATCTCTATGGATAGGAGATAAGGAGATAGGAGAGGGATGTTAGGAGCAGGGCCAGTGTCTGTATTTGGAGTGCTCACAGCTTGGAGTTGAAGGAGGAGAGAGATTCAGGGATAGAGGAAATGTGGAGTGTGTTTGTGTGTGTTTAGGTTGGATGGGAGGCCCCCTCTCTGGCACTGAGCCCAAAGGCTGATGGGAGATGTGGAGCTGTACGGTCGGACTGGCGTAACCACGGAAACAGAAACAATAACATCTCCTCCGTTATGAACACTTGAATACTCTAAATGACCAAAGTATGTGGACACCTACTCGTTGAACGTCTCATTCTAAAATCATGGGCATTAATGTGGAGTTGGTCACCCCTTTGCTGCTATAACAGCCTCCACTCTCGGCGTTCCAATTCATCCCAGGGGTGTTAGATGGGGTTGAGGTCAGGACTCTATGCAGGTCAGTTAAGTTCTTCTACACCGATCTTGACAAACCATTTCTGCATGGACCTCGCTTTGTGCACGGGGCTATTGTCATGTTGAAACAGGAAGAGTCCTTCCACAAACTGTTGCCACAAAGTTGGAAGTGCAGAATGTCACTGTAAACTGTAGAGTTAAGATTAATCTTCACTGGAACTAAGGGGCCTAGCCCAAACCATTATTCCTCCTCCACCAAACTTTACCGTTGGCATTATGCATTGGGGCAGGTAGCGTTCTCCTGGCATCCGCCAAACCCAGATTTATCCGTTGGACTGCCAGATGGTGAAGCGTGATTCATCACTCCAGAGAACGTGTTTCCACAGCTCCAGAGTTCGATGGCAACGAGCTTTACACCACTCCAGCAGACACTTGGCATTGCGCTTGGTGCTGCCGTTGCTTCCAGAGGCAGTTTGGAACTCGGTAGTGAGTGTTGCAACTGAGGACATACGATTTTTATGCGCTACATGCTTCAGCAATCGGCGATCCCGTTGTGTTTGCTTGCGTGGTCTACCACTTCGCTGCTGAGCCGTTGTTGCTCCTAGCCATTTCACAATAACAGCACTTACAGTTGACCGGGGCAGCTCTAGCAAGGCAGAAATCTGACGAACTGACTTCTTGGAACTTGTTCTTTGACACTGAGCTCTTCAGTAAGGCCATTCTACTGCCAATGTTTGTCTATGGAAATTGCATGGCTGTGTGCTCGATTTTATACACCTGTCAGGGTGTCCACATACCTTTGAATATATAGCGTATCTTTATCATGGGTAGAAAAAAATCTCCATCTCAACAGATCATTCTAATGTCACTTGACCTGATAAAATACAATGTTACGTGGCACAATCTGATGAATCGTATATAAAAACAAAGAATATAAATATGAGTTTGTATTTTTGTAAATGGGCCAGACTACGCTTGCACTTATCCCCGACTTTCTGCCTGCGCACGATGCCTGATCTGAATATCAATGCCCAGTGATGCGGCTTGCAGTACAACTGCACAAACCAGCCCCTCTTAACTGGCAATCAAATCGTCTCGGACCGATGAAGCCGAGCATAAATCCATCCAGGTTCCAGCGCAGCCCAGAAGCACCCAGATCTTTATGGTAGATTGAATGGCATATATATATATATAAATAAGAGAGAGAGAGAGAGAGAGAGAGAGAGAGAGAGAGAGAGAGAGAGAGAGAGAGAGAGAGAGAGAAGCTCTTCTGAAGAACACAGGGACAACACATTTGGGGCAGGTCCAATCTCCTCACTTCACTTCAGTAGTTTATGCAATAACCATCTGACCAACAGCTTGGGGGGAAATATTGTGTCGATCTTCCAGTAAAAGACTTGAGGCTGGAGTTTGTTATTCTAAGTCAATGGGGTAAACCACTAGTGGGAGGACTAACCTGACTCACCAGTCTCATGGTTTACTGTATCTAAGACTGATGACAGGGATTGCTCAACTGCGTACTGTTTATATTGTAGTAATACGTCTGCATGATATGTAGACATTTATCAGTAAAGTTACCCCGCTCTTCTTTTAAACACATGGCTCACTAACAGCCACAGGGAGAGAGAACATTTGACGGCATCATGTGTTAGTGCTGCCTCTCTGAGGTCTGGGCTAAACGGAAAGAGGGAGAAAGAGAGGGAGGAAGAGAGGGAGGGGAGGTGTGCGTGTGGAGTACAAGAGGAGCTTTCATGGATGGAGGATCATAAATCAGTAGAGGGTAGGATGGGGAGGGAAAGGGCCGTGCTGGAGCAACAGCACACTCTGGGGCTGGGGATAGGAAGTACAAGAACCAGTCACACAAGTATGGAGTGGAATGGAGAACAGGAGAGAAGCAGAGTACTGATGTTCAGATTATGGATGTATAGGTTTGAGGGTCAGTCATTCACACACACGCACGCACACACACACACACACACACTTAATACGTCAGCACTTTTATGTATTTACAGACTCATAGTTTTACAACGGCCATTAACCACCACAGCCCAAATGAGACAGACTTTCACTGAAGAATCTATAAAATAATTATAATTTGGTGAATGATTGATTGTGGCCCCTTGAGCCCCACATATATACACACCCACACACATTCTGCAGTTCAACATGTTCAAGGATAACAGTCCTGCTATAAAAAAATGGATGTGATCTCTCCATTAATGTTTAAAAAGTTAGCAGCACAGCTGTCTGTGGCTGGGGCTTATGGCTGAGGGTAGGCTGGCTGTACCCTGCTCCCTGGCAGAGCAGAGCTCCATGGAGGCGGTATGGACCAAATGAGAGGAGCTGTGGTCACACTCCAGGGCAGAGCAGGGCCCCGGCACTGTAACTATAGCCTTCTCAACTCCCACCCTCTCTCTAACACCAGCCTTCTCAAACCCCCTTCTCTTAACCATCAGCCTTCTCAACCCCCTCTCTCCTAACATCAGTCTTCTCAACCCCCTCTCTCTAACATCAGCCTTCTCAAACACCCCCTCTCTCTAACATCAGTCTTCTCAATCCCCTCTCTCTAACATCAGCCTTCTCAGACCCACTTCTCTCTAACATCAGCCTTCTCAACCCCCTCTCTCTACCATCAGCCTTCTCAACCCATCCTCTCTCTTACATCAGCCTCCTTAGCCACCCCCTCTCTCTAACATCAGCCTTCTCAAACTCCCTTCTCTCTAGCATCAGCATTCTCAACCCCCTCTCTCTAAAATCATCCATCTCAACCCCCCCTCTAACATCTGCTTTCTAAACCCCCCCCTCTCTAACACCAGCCTCCTCAATCCCACCCCCTAACAACAGCCTCCTCAACCCACCCGCTCTCAAACATCAGCCTTCTCAACCCCCTCTCTAACATCAGCCTTCTCAACCACCCCCTATAACAACAACCTTCTCAACCCCCACTATCTCTAACATCAGCCTTCTCAACCCCCTCTCTCTGACATCAGTCTTCTCAACCCCCTCTCTCTAACATCAACTTTCTCAACCACCCCCTATAACAACAGCCTTCTCAACCCCTCTCTCTGACATCAGCCTTTTCAACACCCCCTTTTATAACAACAGCTTTCTCAACCCACTCTCTCTAATATCAGCCTTCTTAACCCCCTCTCTCTAACATCAGCTTTCTCAACCCCCTCTCTCTCTGACATCAGCCTTCTCAACCCCCTTTCTCTAACATCAGCCTTCTCAAACACCCCCTCTCTCTAACATCAGTCTTCTCAATCCCCTCTCTCTAACATCAGCCTTCTCAGACCCACTTCTCTCTAACATCAGCCTTCTCAACCCCCTCTCTCTACCATCAGCCTTCTCAACCCATCCTCTCTCTTACATCAGCCTCCTTAGCCACCCCTCTCTCTAACAACCAGCCTTCTCAAACTCCCTTCTCTCTAGCATCAGCATTCTCAAACCCCTCTCTCTAAAATCATCCATCTCAACCCCCCCTCTAACATCTGCTTTCTAAACCCCCCCTCTCTAACACCAGCCTCCTCAATCCCACCCCCCCTAACAACAGCCTCCTCAACCCACCCACTCTCAAACATCAGCCTTCTCAACCCCCTCTCTCGCTGACATCAGCCTTCTCAACCACCACCCTATAACAACAACCTTCTCAACCCCCACTATCTCTAACATCAGCCTTCTCAACCCCCCCTCTCTCCGACATCAGTCTTCTCAACCCCCTCTCTCTAACATCAACTTTCTCAACCACCCCCTATAACAACAGCCTTCTCAACCCCCTCTCTCTCTGACATCAGCCTTTTCAACACCCCCCTTTTATAACAACAGCCTTCTCAACCCACTCTCTCTAATATCAGCCTTCTTAACCCCCTCTCTCTAACATCAGCTTTCTCAACCCCCTCTCTCTCTGACATCAGCCTTCTCAACCCCCTCTCTCTAACATCAGCCTTCTTAAACACCCCCCTCTAACATCAGCCTTCTCAACCCCCCTCTCTATATCGCGAGCCTTCTCAACCCCCTCTCTATATCGTGATCCTTCTCACCCCCTATTATAACATCAGCTTTCTCGACCCCCTCTCTCTATCAGCCTTCTCAGACCCCCTTCTCTCTAACATCAGCCTTCTCAAACACCCCCTCTAACATCAGCCTTCTCAACCCCCTCTCTATATCAGCCTTCTCACCCCCCAATTATAACATCAGCTTTCTCGACCCCCCTCTCTCTATCAGCCTTCTCAGACCCCCTTCTCTCTAACATCATTCTCACCTCACCTCTCACTAACATCAGCCTTCTCAACCCCTTCTCTTGAACATCAGCCTTCTCAACCCCCCTTTCTCTAACATCATTCTCACCTCACCTCTCACTAACATCAGCCTTCTCAACCCCCCCTCTCTCTAACATCAGTCTTTTCAACCCCCTCTCTCTCTAACATCAGCCTTCTCAACCCATACTCTCTCTAACATCAGCATTCTCAACCCCCCCTCTATAACAAGAGCCTTCTCAACAGCCCCTCTCTCGAACATCAGCCTTCTCAACCCACTCTCTAAAAAATCAGCCTTCTCAACTCCCCCTCTCTTTCTGACATCAGACTTCTCAACCCCCTCTCTAACAACAGCCTTCTCAACTGCCCCTCTCTAACAACAGCATTCTCAACCCCCCCTCTCTAAAATAAGCCTCCTCAACCCCCTCTCAATAACAACAGCCTTCTCAACCCCCCCTCTATATCAACAGCATTCTCAACCCCCACTCTCTCTAACATCAGCCTTCTCAACCCCCACCCTCTAACAACAGCCTTATCAACCCCCTCTCTCTAAGATCAGCCTTCTCAACCCCCCTCTCTCTAAGATCCACCTTTTAAACCCCCTCTCTAACATCAGCCTTCTCACCCCTTCTCTAACATCAGCCTTCTCAACCCCCTCTCTTTAACATCAGCCTTCTCAACCCATCCTCTCTCTAAAATCATCCATCTCAACCCCCCCCTCTAACATCAGCATTCTAAACCCCCCATCTCTAACATCAACCTCCTCAATCCCACTCCCCCTAACAACAGCCTCCTCAATCCACCCGCTCTCAAACATCAGCCTTCTCAACCCCCTTTCTTTAACATCAGCCTTCTCAACCACCCCCTATAACAACAGCCTTCTCACCCCCTCAAACATCAGCCTTCTCAACCCCCTCTCTCTCTGACATCAGCCCTTTCAACACCCCCCTTTTATAACAACAGCCTTCTCAACCCACTCTCTAACATCAGCCATCTTAACACTCCCTCTCTCTAATATCAGCTTTCTCAATGCCCCCCCTCTCTAACAACAGCCTTCTCAACAGCCCCTCTCTCGAACATCAGCCTTCTCAACCCCCTTCCTCTAACAACAGCCTTCTCAACCCCCTCTCTCTCTAACATCAGCCTTCTCAACCCCCCCTCTCTCTAACATCAGCCTTCTCAACCCCCCTCTCTCTAACATCAGCCTTCTCAACTCCCTCGCTCTCTAACATCAGCCTTCTCAACCCCCTCTCTCTGACATCAGCCTTCTCAACCACCCCCTATAACAACAGCCTTCTCACCCCCTCTCTAACATCAGCCTTCTCAACCCCCTCTCTATTTCATCAACCTTCTCAACCCCCCTTTTATAACATCAGCTCTCTCTAACATCAGCCTTCTCAGACCCCCTTCTCTCTAACATCAGCCTTCTCAACCCATACTCTCTCTAACATCAGCATTCTCAACCCTCCCTCTATAACAAGAGCCTTCTCAACCCACTCTCTCTAACATCAGCTCTTTCAACCCCCCTCTCTAACAACAGCCTTCTCAACTCCCACCCTCTAACAACACCCTCTAACAACAGACTTATCAACCCCCCTCTCTCTAAGATCAGCCTTCTCACCTTCCGGAGACACCTGAAACCCCACCTCTTTAAGGAATACCTAGGATAGGATAAAGGATCAGCCTTCTCAACCCTCCCTCTAAAACAACAGCCTTCTCAACCCCCACTCTCTCTTTAACATCAGCCTTCTCAACCACCCCCTCTAACATCAGCTTTCTAAACCCCCCATCTCTAACACCAGCCTCCTCAATCCAGCTCCCCCTAACAACAGCCTCCTCAACCCACCCGCTCTCAAACATCAGCCTTCTCAACCCCATCTCTCTAACATCAGCTTTCTCAACCACCCCCTCTAACATCAGCTTTCTAAACCCCCCATCTCTAACACCAGCCTCCTCAATCCCACTCCCCCTAACAACAGCCTCCTCAACCCACCCGCTCTCTAACATCAGCCTTCTCAGACCCCCTTCTCTCTAACATCAGCCTTCTCAACCCATACTCTCTCTAACATCAGCATTCTCAACCCTCCCTCTATAACAAGAGCCTTCTCAACCCACTCTCTCCAACATCAGCTCTTTCAACCCCCTCTCTAACAACAGCCTTCTCAACTCCCACCCTCTAACAACAGACTTATCAACCCCCCTCTCTCTAAGATCAGCCTTCTCAACCCCCCTATCTCTAAGATCAGCCTTCTCAACCCCCCTCTCTAAGATCAACCTTCTCAACCCCCACTAAAATCAGCCTTCTCAACCCCCTCTCTCTCTGACATCAGCCTTCTCAACCCTCCCTCTAAAACAACAGCCTTCTCAACCCCCACTCTCTCTAACGTCAGCCTTCTCAACCCCCACCCTCTAACATCAGCCTTCTCAACCCCCGCCCTCTAACAACAGCCTTCTCAACCCCCTCTCTTTAACATCAGCCTTCTCAACCACCCCCTCTAACATCAGCTTTCTAAACCCCCCATCTCTAACACCAGCCTCCTCAATCCCACTCCCCCTAACAACAGCCTCCTCAACCCACCCGCCCTCTAACATCAGCCTTCTCAACCCCCGCCCTCTAACAACAGCCTTATCAACCACCCTCTCTCTAAGATCTACCTTCTCAAACCCCTCTCTCTAAGATCCGCCTTTTAAACCCCCCCTCTAACATCAGCCTTCTCACTCCCCCTCTCTAACATCATCCTTCTCACCCCCCGCTCTCTAAGATGGACGGACACAGCTAGTAGTCTCTAGTGTCAAACCTTGTGTCTGTGTCTGTTTCTGTGCTGACCATTACAGGATAGCACAGGACAGCCCAGGACAATAGCGACACCCATCTGCCAGTAGAGAATAGTATCCCTTCATTTTCAAACCATAAATTCACTGTAAACTCTATAAAACCTGTATACCAAATCATACATCATTGAACACTTAAATTGTCAATGTCCACAGGGAGAATGCTGTCCGCTTGAGAATAGTTAGGCTGCCTCAGAAATAAATACTGCACCCCTCTTAAAATCAAAGCGCTCCTGCTTTGTGCCTGACCTTCCGTCAAATTGAGAGGTTTTTTTCATGCTGTGTTGGAGATTTGTGATCACCATGAAGGTGGTGAGATTCTGCTCCAGAGCCTTAGCCCAGATAGGGAGCCCCAGACCATATACTGATTGCCAGAATGTCCTGATACTGGGAGCTGGCTCTCGCTGATACCCACCTCCCAATAACCCCCTGGTGCTGAGGTCACCCCCCCCCCCCACTCACAGCAGTTGTATATCCCTGCATGACATCATCGCTGATACAAACAGGAAAAGCATGTGTACACACACACCAGTACAATCTGTCGTCGGCATTATCATATAATCTGTGAGTATTATTGCTGCTGCCCAGGTAACATAGCTAATTGTCTCATCTCAATATGACGTGTGATCTCTGACCTGCTAGAATAACACAAATGAATTCCACCGCAGCTTTCTACTGTAGGCCTATCTGCCCTCTGAAATGACTAAAACTAGATGTAAATGAGCATTTAATATCAACTTCTACACAAGCCGCATACATCCAGCAAAAAAACTAAAAAAAGTTTTCAGAGCTGTTATCAAAATGAAGAGCCACAGGTACCACACACAAAAACATGCGCACAGGGCACCTACTACAGCCATTTCCTACTCACTTTCACCTCTGATCGGAACGAAGGGTGAAATAAATGATGGAAAATGTTCTACAGGAAAACAGACTGATTGGTCGAGTCAGGATGGGTTTGGTTTGTATAAGCAGTGTAATGGGTGTTTAAATTGTGAAATGAGAAGTAAATCTGACCATTAAATCTCTATGACTGGGTAGAGTGTGAAGGAAGACGTTGTGGCAACGTGATAGTCCTAACAAAGACACACGCAGGCCGGACGCAGACAGGATGGGTTGTTACTGCAGACACATTTACACTAACAAAGAAATCATGGAAGCCAATTCAAGTGTGGTATGCTTGCACAATCCAAAATAAACTAGAGGGAGATGATTTTCGGCCTGCTGCTCTGTTACATATTGGGCAATTCCCTATTCTACTTCATATCAACTCTACTGCATCTTTCACAAAAGAGCATGTACAGTGCCTTCGGAAAGTATTCAGACTCCTTGACTTTTTCCACATTTTGTTAGGTTACAGCCTTAATCTAAAATGTATGAAATAGTTTTTCTCTCTCATAAATCTACACACAATACCCCATAATGACAAAGCAAAAACATGTTTGTAGAAATGTTTGCTATTTTATATAGAAACTCAGCAAAAAAAGAAACAACCCTTTTTCAGGACCCTGTCTTTCAAAGATTATTCGTAAAAATCCAAAGAACTTCACAGGTCTTCATTGTAATGGGCTTAAACACGGTTTTCCATGAACCATAAACAATTAATGAACATTGTCACGCCCTGGCCATAGAGATGCTTTTATTCTCTATTTTGGTTAGGCCAGGGTGTGACTAGGGTGGGCATTCTAGTTTCGTTATTTCTATGTTTTCTATTTCTTTGTTTTTGGCCGAGTGTGGTTCCCAATCAGAGGCAGCTGTCTATCGTTGTCTTTGATTGGGAATCATACTTAGGCAGCCTTTTTCCCGTCTGTGTTTGTGGGTAGTTAGTTTCTGTTTCGTGTCTGCACCTGACATAACTGTTTTTTTCTCTCTTTGTTATTTTGTTTGAGTGTTTTTGAGGAATAAATTATCATGGACAGTTACCACACTGCGCTTTCGTCCATGCCTTCCGACGAGAGACGCTACAGAAATACCCACCACCAAAGGACCAAGCAGCGTGGTCAGGAGGAGCAGGGATCCTGGGCCCGGGAGAAAAGTGAGTGGACTCATGGACGTAGGAGGAGGTTATGGCAGGGGACAAGACCCTGCCATGGAACAGGCGGGCACAGCAAGGGATGAACGGTGGCGACACCAGGAGTCTCGGCAACGAGGCAAGCACGAGAGGCAGCCCCAAAATATATACTTTTTTGGGGGAGGCACATGGAGAGAGTGGCAGAGTCAGGGTTCAGACCTGAGCCAACTCCTCGTGCTTACCGTGGTGAGCCATGCTATCTGGTTCTACGCACCATGCCTTCAGTGCGCATCCACAGCCCGGTGCGTTCTGTGCAAGCTCCCCGCAGTGGCCTTGCTAGAGTGGGCCTTCAGCCAGGACAGATTGTGCCAGCTCAGCGTTCCTGGCCTCCGGTGTGTCTCTTCTGCCCAGGTTATCCTGCGCCAGGTCAACGCACGGTGTCCCCAGTTCGCCAGCAAAGCCCAGTGCGGCCTGTTCCAGCTCCCTGCACTTGCCAGGCTAAGGGGGGTATCTAGCCAGGACAAGTTATGCCAGCTCTTCGCTCCAGACCCCCAGTGCGCCTCCACGGTCCAGTTGTCCTGCGCTGGCTCTACGCACTATGCCTCCAGTGTGCCGTCATAGCCCAGTGCGTCCTGTTACAGCTCTCCACACTCACCGAGCTAAAGTGGGTATCCAGCCAGGACGCGTTGTGGCAACTCCACGTACCAGGCTTCCAGTCTCCTCAGTCCGGTGAGACCTGTTCCGGCTGTTCCGGTACAAAGCCTCCAGTGATGATCCATGGCATGAAGTCTCCAGTGATGATCCATGGCACGAAGCCTCCAGTGATGATCCATGGCACGAAGCCTCTAATGATGATCCATGGCACGAAGCCTCTAATGATGATCCATGGCACGAAGCCTCCAGTGATGATCCATGGCAAGAAGCCTCCAGTGACGATCCATGGCACGAAGCCTCCAGTGACCATCCATGGCACGGAGCCTCCAGCGACGGTCCCCAGTCCGGAGCCTGCAACGACGTTCCCCAGTCTGGAGCCAGCAGCGACGGTCCCCAGTCCAGAGCCTGCAGCGACGGTTCCCAGTCAGGAGCCTCCGGCAAAGATCTGTGGTCTGATTCCTCTGGAGATGATCTGCGGCCCGGTTCCTCCAGTGCTCCGGTCCATGCATCAGGGCCGACACCAAAGCAGAGGGATCTGCGGGCGGAGGGGGGTCTATGGCCCGCACAGGAGCTGCCGCCGTAAGAGATGCCCACCCGGACCCTCCCCTTTAGAGTCAGGTTTTGCGGAGTCCGCACCTTTGGCGGGGGGGGGGGGTACTGCACCTGACAGAACAATTTCGGTTTTTCTCTTTGTTATTTTGTTTGAGTGTTTTTGAGGAATAAATTACCATGAACACCTACCACGCTGCACTTTGGTCCATGCCTTCTGACGAGAGAAATTACAAACATGCACCTGTGGAACGTTCGTTACGACACAAACAGGTCGGATTCACGTTTATCATCGAAGGAATGAGTGTTACACCGAGGCCTGTACTCTGGAGAGGGATTGATTTGGAAGTGGAGCATCATCGGACTGAGGTTGCTGTCATTGCAGGCAATCTCAACGCTGTGCTTTACAGGGAAGATATCCTCCTCCCTCATGTGGAACCCTTCCTGCAGGCTCATCCTGACATAACCCTCCAGCATGAGAATGCCACCAGCCATACTGCTCGTTCTGTCCCTGATTTCTTGCAAGACAGGAATGTCAGTATTCTGCCATGGCCAGCGAAGAGCCCAGATCTCAATCCCATTGAGCACGTCTGGGACATGTTGGATCGGAGGGTGAGGTCTAGGGTCATTCCCCCCAGAAATGTCCGGGAACTTGCATGTGCCTGGGTAGAATAGTGGGGAACATTCTCACAGCAAGAACTGGCAAATCTGCTGCAGTCCATGAGGAGGAGATGCATTGCAGTACTTAATGCAGCTGGTGGCCACACCAGATACTGACTGTTACATTTGATTTTGACCCCCCCTTTGTTCAGGGACACATTATTAAATTTCTGTCTGTTGTTGAATCTTGTTATGTTTATACAAATATTTACACATTTGAAGTTTGCTGAAAATAAACACAGTTGACAGTGAGAGGACGTTTTTCTTTTTGATGAGTTTATCTTAAAAACTGAAATATCACATTTACATATCACCTTTACTCAGTCCTTTGTTGAAGCACCTTTGGCAGCAATTACAGCCTCGAGTCTTCTTGGGTATAATGTTACAAGCTTGGCACACCTGTATTTGGGGAGTGTCTCCCATTCTTCTCTGCAAATCCTCTCAAGTTCTGTCAGGTTGGACGGGGAGCGTTGGACGGGGAGCG